>NC_052397.1:12281354-12581354 GCF_009389715.1 Phoenix dactylifera
AAGTAGCTACCAGCAAAAGAGCCAAAATTTGCAAGTTAGATGCCTGCAATTGAAGTGATCCACAAACAACCAATGCCCACAAGAGCCTGCCTACAGGTCACAGCAAAATAACTTCCACCTTACCCAGTTAGACAACTAGCACCATTACTGAAGGATTCCACCTTATAGCATCACCAAAAATCTTCAGCGAAAATGAGTGTTTCAAGTCTTTTCTCAAGTATAGCGGCAGCACGCAGGGACATGCTTTCTTCTTGAGATCCCATTCTCTGGTTTGTCACCTATCCATGCTTAGTTAGAAGTTTATGGAACTCTTCACTTTTGTAATACATCGCCAATCACATTTAGTCTACAAATATTATGTGAAGGGGGACATTACCATGTTAAACGTGCAACTTCTCATCAAACTCATATGAAGGTTTATGATGAACTTATGACCTCCCTTCTATAGCTTCATGAACTGTATATTAAGATGGCTTTTATTGCTAGTTGAGTTTGAAATTGATTCTCAAGGGAATGGAAATATTGCAATTCATCGCAAGATAGAATATACCATTATTTTCTGGATAAACACATGATACTATGTTTCAAAAAAATATTTTATTCAAGACATTCATTCAAATCAGACTGTTATGAAATAATCGATTCATCTTTATAACTGATAAGTGATTTTCAAAATGTCATAGCAGAAAGTAATAACAAGATAGATAGCATCGAAAATCTGCTCTTGACTGCATTCGCCATTCAAGCATATCTTTCCTTTTCCTTTTTCTTTTTCTTTCTCTAAAGATATTCTATACACCAGGTAGGTAACAGATATGTATCCAAAACATCTTTTCTCTCATACTGCAACTGCTCTTAACAAAAACTCATATTAGCAAAGCTGTAAAAATTTGATAAATCCACCTATACCTTGCTATGACAAAAGTTGCAAACCAGGAATAAATCAACAAAAGTAATCTGAAAATCTTTCTTACATCCATAAGATATTTTATCTATCATCAAAACTTTCAACAACAAAAAAAAAGTTGGCAATTTAAATCATGTTAAGATCTCGTATTCATTCTTAAGCTCCATTGCCTATTAAAAAATTCTTCAATAACATGGTATAACAAACTCCATGAACTTCAGAAGAGAAAATGATAGGACAGCCAGCTTGGTTTTTCACACTAAGATATAACCAAATCAAATCTATGGACCTGAAAGCAAGGAGCAGCTCCACCAAGGATTCAAAATGAATCACTTATATACCTGGAAGATTCTCAAAAATCCTATGACATGACATGCATAAATTACTTTCTGCATGAGCTTCAAAGCAAGATGATGGATTTTCTTCAATTCAAAATAACTTCAAAGATCAGAAGTCATGGAGGCAATAACAATAAGTACTTTTTTTGTTCTTTACATGACTCAATCATATAAGTGATCCAAAGCTCAGTAGGAAAATATAGATCATGCTAGACCAAATGAAAGTAGTTAACCAAAGTAGCAACTCAACTGGATAATTAATAATGTTTTGACTTTATGTATGAAATCAGAGAAATATCAACAGAATGTGGATGCCACAAAAATAATACCTCAAATCCTGAGGCAACATTGCAGTACAATGCCGCAAGTTGACGATTATTTGCCGCACCAACATCACGTGCCGCATCCAATATTACAACATCTCCAACCTCAAATATCTATGTCAAACAGGCAAATTACATTCAAAACAGCATCATTCCGATTTTCATAAGCTGAAATACCAAAGAAAATAACCAATTTCCAGCCCCCTTTCAAGTTAAACCATGACACAGATTTAAAGGTGCATAAGATATAAATACTAAAACTTAATTGTGGAGCTGGCATCTGGAATTTCAAAATGGATTGTCAATTATACATGACATTTAAGCAATCCCAGAATTATTGTTCTGGTGCCTCTATTAATCAACAGTACTAGAAAAGAAGAAAACATGGATAAGTCATGCAGATGCAACAGTGTAAGCCTGACGACCAAGGTTGTACATTTTCCAAGCGACAAAATGCAATGGTCATAAAAGCTGACAAGATAGTTGGAACCAGGCTTATGAGATGCTGCATCGGAAGCATTGAACTAAATGTTTTAGAAATCGCTGATACTATGGAAATAGAATAAGCGGTCAAACTCTTTTAAATTTCACAGAGCCAAAACAGGAATGGCCCTTGTGCGTCCTTCATATTGGTCAATGAAAATTGTATAATCTACTTTGTATATCTGTAAATTGGATCAAACAAGAGAATATTATGTCATTGAAACCCTTCAATATCTTTGAAATCCATGTTCATTCATAATTGTGAAATATTGTCATGTTTCCAGGAAATATTGAATCATTTGAAGCCCCTGCATGAAACTATGGGTTGCTTATTTCTGAAAATGTTTCAAATACTTCTTTGAAAACCATGCATATATGTTAAATATTTGAAACTCTCTTCACACAATCTTAATTGAGGATTTCATGAACTATATGAGCCACCTTTGTAAGTAGGAAATTAGATGAAATAATATTGGAGAAACAATTGGAGTTGTGTGTTTGCTCACTTTCAGTGTGGCAATGTTTTGGACTCTGCCGATGGGGATTATACGTTGGCATTTCATCGTTCCAAGGTTTTGATTACTTTAGACTTACTCCTAGGGGTTAAATGTGGTATTTTGGTCCTACTCTACAAGATTAAATGCGGCACTTTGGACCTGCTCTAGGGGTTAAGTGTGGTACTTCAAACCCGGCCACAGGGATAATATAGCCATAATGGTATTTGCTGATGAGTTGATAAACGGTTTTAGAATATAATCATAAAATGCTATTTGAAAATGCAGGTATAAGAAACTTTAGTTTTGGTAATGACTTATAAATTATTCTTTGGAATCATGTTTGGAATATTGATTTGGAAAATGATTTATATACAGCTCCCTGAAATTATATGTATAATTTTAAGTATGTAAATCTTATATTTGTTATTAAATCATGCATCCATAAATTGGTTGCGGTAATCGGCTGCTTACATAGGCTTCTAGCTCACTGTTCTTGTTTCTTTTTCACAGAGACTGAGGCATAGCAGGGGGCTGGTAGAAGTTGGATAATGAGTTTAGAGCAAGGCCCTAAACTTAGTTGGACCGACCCAGCTTTTACATTTTTGTTTGGAACCCTCGCTGATACTACTGTTATAACTATTTGGACCCCTTAAAAACTTTGTAAAGTGGTTAAGTTGGCTAAATTGTAGTTTTACCTGAATGTTTAACTTGTGGTTGTTCTGGGAATTGGCGTGTGGCCAATTCAAGTTTTGGAAAAATTTAGTCAGTTTTTGCAGATTGTTATCCAGCCAGAGTTATTGGACTATTGCTAGTTTGGTGGGTCACATCTTGCAAGCTCATGGGGCCCATCACTACATGTGTGCGGCGGGTTGCCGTGTTCCTCGGCACATGCTTAGATTGGGGGCATGACACTATCATATCCATTCCAAAATATCCAACAATAAAAAATTAATCTAGAACCGAGAAACATGAATCTCATGATATTTTTTTAAGACATTTTGCACATTAAGTATTAACTAAACTGAGATAAATAAGGAATTCTTTTAGGAGTTTGATTAAACATGAAAAAAATTAAATACTTGAGTAACTTGATTTTATAAATACGAAATTGAATGACTTAATTGCATGAAAAATGAGATAGGCAATCCAACTTAATGAAAGTGTTAAACAACTTCCACAAATAACTTACAATGCTTGAAGTAAGAAGCAGATGGCAGGAGACTTGTTTACAAATTAGGAAAATACAAAATCAGGAGTTAAAAAAGCAGACGCATCTCTTAAGAGTTCAATAAACTAAATGAAGACAGATACTAACGTCAGCAAGTTAGTCACTTGAATTTGATCATTTCAGGGTTTCTTAATGTAATTTTATCTGGAAAAAAATAACAGTGCACAACTTTGGGGGAAAACAAAAATCAAATTCTTGAGTTAAAATAATAAGCATGTGACAAGAATCTCCATGGATACCTTGATGGGCCTTGGATGGTCAATATTGTGCTTTACAGTTTTCAATAAGCATGACATAAGACTTGTTCGAACAATCTGTTTAATACCAAAGTTCCAAATAAAGGCATGTATAAGAATTCTGAAGAAATAAAGGAACAAAATGATCATTTATAATGCAAAAAAAAATAGGGCACATTAAACCATGGTTTGAGGCACCACATGATGGTGGTATGCCAGCCTTTCACTGGCTTGGCATGCATGGTACGTACCATGCCATGCCAGTGCTTGCCATGCACCAATACAGCTGACAGCCAAGCACCGGCATGCAGATGGAACCATTCCCATGATGCATGCCAGCAAGGCATTGGCAAAGTACAGTACCATGATATGTCATGCCTGCTGTCTAGCACTTTAATCCACATGTTGCAATGCCAAAGATTTTGAACTGATATACATCAAGTAAACATGAAACCTTAAGTACATCAACAAGAATCCGGATAAGGAAAAAGGATAATGTTATGCTAATGTACCTAAAGCAGAAGTACACATTTTTTCAGGACATGGAAGCATATGGGTCAAAGACAGTGGCATAACAAAATGCAAGTTCATAGTTAGAATGCCATAAGAATAGAATAAATAGCATACAGAATAGAATAAATAGCATATAGACAAGGTTGTTCGGCTTCAAAAGTTCCTGATGGGTTTTTACATTTACAATTTGCATGATAAACTTCGTAAATAATCTAAAAACGGATTTGGCACCTTTTACTAATGCACATATCTCTTACTACTTGCTACTTTTTTTTCATTTCTCAATCTGAAATTACCTATAGACCTATTGGTTTGAGTTTGTATCACAAACAAGTTTGTAATTGATATACAAAGTATTCAATGTACAAAATTGTAGCCAAATTCAAGCTATCATATATTCATATTACATGAATGGAAGATAAGAGTCAGGTCTATTAGCGATGTAAACATAGTGGAAAAGAAACTAATGGGAGAAGCTCGTACACATGCAATTTCCACCCCATATGTAGGAGGTAGGGCTGCAAGAGGATAGGATCGAACCACTTCTAATCCAGAACCCGTTATAAATTAATCTAGTCCAAACTGAACCAAAGTTAATTGGGTTACGCTTGGATACAAAAACATGACCAATTTTGAGTTTGAATTGGATTTAGATTATTAAATTTCCAATTAGAACTGAAAATGACCCAAAACAACCTCAAACTAGTAAAATAAATACTTTAGATTTATCATTGAATATAAGAAATTAGTTTTCTTTTCATCATATAGTTAGTCAATAATGCATTGTTAATTATAACGATATGTGGTTATCAAGGAAATCTTATATGTGGTTACCAATCAAATCTTACATAGAATATGTTTTTGATAATATCTATATATTACATATTACTATTTATTGTATAATATGCTCACACTATAATTAGGTAATCAATTTATATATGTTTATTATGGTTTCTGTTAGGATTATTGTTGACCCGATTTGACCCCAAAAAAAATTGATCGATTGAGAAAAATAATATTATATTCAACCCAATCCGACCCAAATGGAAGTGGATTAGGTTTGGGTTCAATCTTTTGACACAATTCAACTATGGATTGGGTTTGGGTGCCCATCCCCAATCCAAACATGATTTATACTCTATACAACATAAAATAGTTTATGGTCTCATAAAGAACCGATTCAATTAGGATTGGGTTTGGGTGCCCATAACCAATCCAAACTGATCTACTTGCAGCCCTTCGTGGAGACTTCACTTCATAAAATTTGGATGAGAAAATATTACCTACATGAACCATGAGGTTGTCTCTACTTGTCACACATGATTTATACACTATACAAGATAATATGGTTTATGGTCTCATGTTATCAAACATAGAAGATGAAATCACTTGAATTGAACGTTCCCATTGGCGTGCATCCAGCAGGAATTGAACCTAAGAATTTGCCAATTATCAGTTAGGCGCTTTAACCATTCAGCCATGGATGCTTAAAAGGGATCATCGTACATTGTGAATAACCAAATTCCAATTGAATTGAAATCTTTAGGAGGAATCAATGAAACGACATCAATTCAAATCCTGGATCTTCGAATTGAGAGAGATATTGAGAGAGATCAAGAATTCTCACTATTTCTTAGATTCATGTATCTAGGATCATCCACCTCAAGGGCCTTATGGAAGATTTCGAAATAGATGCACAAGCATCTGATTTGGTAGGAGGGAAAAAAAAGGATACCAATAAGGCCAAAAAATGGAAAAAATCCCAATTAAATTAGAATTAATTCATATTGTTGTAGATTGGAAAGCATTAGAATATAATGCAACACTAAAACAAAAATTTTAATTAATTGGAAAAGTTAAGAATATGGATTGTTAAATTGGGTTGGTCATGGATTTTCGACCCACAACTCCAATATGAAAGCCTTATTTAAAAAAAAAAAATGATAATCCACTACGAAATGGCTATTCATCATACATGGTAAGATAACAATGTAGCTATTGGTGCTTCAATAAACCATATTGTAGAAAAAGGGCCACAAGCCTGGGCAGCAAAAACCTTTTGGGTCTCATTCTTTGGTGGGTAAATAACATTGGACAATTGGTCAACTTTCCCATTGACCAACTTACCCACGTTCTTATGCTCCTCTATGTTGCTAAGTTATTTTTCTATAGGTAGCATTTACCCATGAAATGGACGGAAAGACTTGCCCACCTAGGAAGTGGATAAACTATTTTCCCATCAGCCAGTAAAATAACCTTTCTAAAATACCCTTAACCCTAATCCCCTCATTCCGCATCCCCCCCCCCCCGACCTAACACTCAACTCCCTATTCCCCTCATTGATTCGTCCGTCCAATATAATATATAATATAATATAATTATTATATAATAATATAGCATAGTATATTATAGTATACATATTATATATTATAATATATTGTATTATATTATATATATGATGTATAATGTAATATATTATATTACAGTATTCTTATCATATAATAAAATTTATATAATAAAGGATATTATGGACAATATGGATAGATTTTAGCAACTTACCCAGGAAAGTAGTAATGCAAAAGAACATGGGTGACAAATTCTGAAGCCACTTTCCAATACATAAAAGAACATAGGTATATTATTTTTCTGTCTAAATGTTGCCCGAGAAATACTTACCCAAGGAAATACAGATTCCTGGGTAAGTTTTTTTTACCCCCCTTAGAACAGGCCCTTAAGTATTTTGGACCTTAAAAGCATATTGGTCCATCCATGAATTTAAGTGTTGGTTGGCAAACACCACAATGTATACCATCATACCATGCCAATATCTTATTGCTACACTGCACTAGCACTGTACCAATTGCATGCCAATATGTGACATGTTACCATGTCAAAGTGTGCTAAGTATTGGCACAAATGGAAAAACATGACATACGGTGCCGGTGCCAGACAAGTCAGCTGACAATGACTGGTAATAATTATTGGATCCAGCTAAATGCATTTTGAAGTAAAATATGTCACTACAAAAGCTCAAAAAAGTATATCAATTGGATGTTAAATTTTGGTCCAGAATAAATTTTTGTACAAACTCACTAAAGGAATGAGATATAAACTTTTAGGAGGTCAGGTGGATGAGAAGGTAAAAACAAAGTTAATGGTCCAGGATAAATTTTTATGCTCACTCACTAAAGGAATGAGATATAAACTTTAGAAGGTTAGGTGGATGACTAAGTGAAGCTAAACAGAAAGATCAGAGCATTTTAAAAATAAAAAATGCATCAGTTTAATATATAACACAAGATGAGAAAACAAACCTCAAAGTCAGATGATCGAGGGTTTGCAATGATAACAGCTTTGTCTCCATCATCCTTCCGTTTCAACATTGCAAAGTTTTCTTCATGTGAGCACAAAACCCATGTGAGCACCTCCATATACCCAGCTCTGGAGACCTATAGAAAGGTGCATAATATTCGATAAGAGACACAGTCAACTGAAGCATAAATGAACACTATAAAATGCAAATATCAAAAGATGATTCACGTTCCAGAAACAGTTTGTCCTGGGAATTTGATTACTACATAGTGTTAATATCTATTCAAACAAAGTGAGAAAACATTAGTCTCAAATTAATGAAAGGGTGCTTATGCAAATATCAACAAAATTTCTGCTATATATAATGCAAATGTGCAGTGACCTGGGAAATTGTGCATGAGGAAGTGAATCTCTTTTCTCTTCTACAAGTACAATCTTCTTTTACTAAATATTTTTCTCCAGATTCACCCTATAATCACTAGGAGGAGCGCATTCACCGTTTTCTTTTTCTTGAGAAATATGACAGGAGTGCTACTGTTGAGTTGAGGACCTTTCTGCTGAGAAGAGGGATGAAACAGGCTGAGATAAGTTTTATTGGTGTGTATGCATCAAATCAACTCCAGAGAACCACGATTGATGGAAACATGGGATCACAGCAATACATCAAATGCTCCTTCTCTTGAATAAATCACATACAATATAAATGCCCTGTATTAGTGATTGAACAATAGAGGGATACAGTACTTCGCTCCCAGGAGTGAACCTCAACAAGGATGCAGCATTGCAATGCATATGTGACATTTCAAGGTTGGAGTGACAGGGCACCACAATTAATGAAGCATAACCACAAATTCTAGTTGTACGATATTCTAGATAATACGAAAGCATAATGTAATCTTGCTTTTAAGTGAGGGTGTGGAGATTCCATAGTATATTATATTATAATCTATAAAAATGGCTTATTTCAAAAAGGGGTTTGTGAAACAAAAATTGTGAAGTCATCATATGGTTTTTATATTCACACTAGGGCTGGAAACGGGCTCGGGCCAGCCCGGAGCCCATCAGGCCAGGCTTCGGGGTGGACCCGAAAGAATTCAGGTCGAGTTTGGACTTAAATGTAGAACCCATTTGTTTTTCAGGCCGGTCTCGGATATGTCATTAGCCTGGCCCGAGCCCGGATAAGGCTCGAAATGGAGCTCAAATTCAGGCCCAAAATAATTTATTTTTTGTGTATTGTTATTTAGAAAGAATAATGAGGAAGTAAAGAAAAATTAAAATGAGTTTAGCTGAGAATAATATATCATGTATCATTTACTTGTGTTATAGGAGATAGTCTAATTTTTAATTAGCTCATTTCTTTGTCAAGCAATATTATAAAATATTAAAATTCAATCGGGTTCGAGCTGGACCTATTTTCGGCCCAAATGAGTAACTCAAACCGGCCCAATCAGATTTGGGTCAGGCTTGGGCCTAGGCTCGGGTCGAGCTCAGGCCTAGATTATAAATTTTCAGACCTAAGCCCGGCCCGAAGCCCAAAAAAAAATTCGGGCCAGGTTCGAGTAGGGGTATAGCCTGGCATGGCCCGGACCACTTCCAGCTCTAATTCACCCTCAAGCAATTTATGTGATTATTTTGATAAAATGCAATTCTAGTACAATTGTCATGCAATGATTCAAGAGTAAAGAAAAATTCATTTATATGAGTTAAAAGCAAAACCCAAGCAAGTAGTACACCAAAGGCTGGATGACATACTAAAAGACATGATTTGGTATGTCAAAGGTGAATTATTAAGACATAGATTGGACAATAGAAGGTCAAATTAAACAATTGTTGAAGATATGCTTAAACAAAATTAGATCCAGTTTCTAGTCATGCATTCTTGTATTTAAGTTCATAGTGTTTATGTTGTCAGACATGATGCGTTTAGCGAGCATCTTTGTTATTGTTGCCGTCATCATCGTTCAAACCTCATCCGATCAAAATGGGTTTGGCTATGGAACACTAATCTAGGTTAATAAGGAAGCAAAGAAGGAATGAGTAGGATTCCGCAATAACGATAACAAGCCGATAACAATTAACGATAAAATGAGAGAAAACTACAATATTTGTATACAAATGCCGATAACAAGCCTATTCCACATATGCACATGTCAGCATCCCACCATGCACAGTGTTGGGACAAGACATGTCGGGAAATGGATCGAGACAAGATAGAAAGTGGCATCCACAATCCCATGTGTCCATATGCAAGGCATACTATTGCATGGAAAAATCGGGACGGACTCGTCCCGTGGTATTTAAAACCTCAACAGTTCTAAAAGCTAGCCATGCGATCAAATGTGTATGAAACCCCATAACTGGCCTACATAGGGCTCAAGTGGCATCACATGCAACTAGAATGCAGTAGTTGTCTAGGCACCTACATAGGCCTAGGCAGCCTACAATTGGTCCTCGGAAGATATCCCGTGAAAAAACAATAGTTAAGTGCTATCAACCAGCCCACCTCTTCCACAAGCTTGTTTTCCACTTCTCTTCCTTTGCCTCTACTCCCTCTCACCTTTATTCTGCACCATCTCCTCTTCTTATTCCTCTCTCTTCTCCTCGCCTCCTTTCAAAATCTCTTATTCCACTTCCCCACTGCTCCTTTCCCTTTGCCGCCTCCTACCTGTGGCACTTGCTAACAAGAAAGTTCTACCTAGGGTTACCCATTTCAGAAATCGCCATAAACTCGAGCCTGCACCTACTTCCAAAGGCACCTCCATAATTCAAGTGTTTGAAAAATATTTACTTGCCTAAACATGCACTCATGCCTGCCCCCAATTCTAGCAACTAAGTTATGTTACCACTTAATCTAGGTTCCCTCCTCTTCCTCCTAAATCCTAATCCACCTAAGAATGCACCAAAACACATAAATATCATGGCCACTCAGATATTTGATCAAGATCATATAGGCTACAAGTTCTTATATTTGTAATCATATGAAACAAGAATTTTGTTCAATACTTAAAATTATTAAATTACAAGTCACTACAAATCCTAGATAATACAAAAACTCTATTAGTCTCAAATCCTCACATTATTATTAATAACAAAAGACTAAGGTTCGTTGAACCATCCCAAACCGCCCGGGCATACCGTATCAAACTAGAGGAAAATTGGTATGGTTCGGCACAACGTTCGTTGTACCGTCCTGAACCGTCCGATTCGGAGCGTACCGAGCCGTACTGAGGGCAAACCGGCACAGAGAGAGGGGGGGAGAGGGAGGGAGCAAGAGAGAGGGAGAGGGAGGAGGATGACCAGAGGAGGCCGGTGAAGGGCCATGGAGGGCTAGGGAGGAGCAGAGGATGGGCTCCGCCCCCCGGTTCCAGACACTACCCTTTAAAAAGTTCAAAAAAATAAATAAATAAATTACTACATTTACCTTCGACATTCAGCACAATTTACACTGCACCTAGGCAACACCAAATGTGAAGGAGTGAGTCTAGCACATTAGCATATATCCCTCTTACTGATATTTCAATGTTTGAAAAGAATAAATTGATATATAAGTCAATTCACTTCCATTAGTGCACTAAAGAAACAGATAGAACAATTTTGAACCTTTAGAGTTAAACCTGTTATATTCATACCACATTTATTATAAAAATCTGCTGGTCATAAGCTCAAGTTTAAGCAACTATCTAGGAATCCAACACAAGCTTGATCAGAGATTGAACACTGATATCTTTGATCACTTATTAGATTCCACCCACATGGACTGAATATTAATATCAAATAACTGTCTTCATCACATAAAGAGACCTAAGTCATGAGATGCCAACTTACATGATTTTCAAAGCTCCGCAAGTTAACTAAATATGACTAAAAATTTCATTTGAATGGAAATGAACACTAATGAAAAATTGTAGAATCGAGGCTGAACATTTGGGAGACATATTACTACATGAATATTTGGGATTTTAATATAATCTACAGGCATGATAAGGTTATACCCTTCTATCAGGTAAGGTAGACTTGTACTATTATGTGGATAGATACTTTGCACATGCATATCACTTAAACAGTAGTACAAATTTGGACATGAGCCAAAAACGCTGTGCATACAAACAATCCATCAGGATGATGGAGATGGCATCAGTTAGATATGCAGGACGCCATATTAGCAGTTCATAAGAAATCACATATCAATTAGCCACAAATGAAGGACAAGGTTATCAGCAGGAATCCAGAAAAGAAATACGAGCTGTGTTGACTACCTCAGCTCTGATTTTATCAGAAAATCGGTTCAATGGTTGCCGCCCTCCCATTGTCATGCATTTAGGCTTTGATTTTGGAATGTTATTAAATCCATAAGCAATGGCAACATCCTTTAAATAATGATTAGGAAAAGGAGAAAAACCGATGTCAGCCCAAGATGTCCAAAAAGGGAGAATTACTGAATATATACGTAAAAGTTTATTGATCTATCAATAATCGCCAGTCACATTCCCTACCTCCATCACATCACGAGCATGTAGAATATCACTTCTAGTGGGAGGTACAGAAACAATTATATTACACTTTCCATCTGCCGTCGAGGATTTTTCAGCTTGCAATTGCATTTTGTTCAACAATGGAACAACCTATCATTTGTAAGTAATTAGGGATGAGTCATATTCGAAGAATGATATAGCACGAAATTAAGAGGACTGTCACTTGACATGACATAACTGATTGACTTAATAACATCCAAAAA
The DNA here is from genome assembly GCF_009389715.1 of Phoenix dactylifera. Taxonomy (NCBI): domain Eukaryota; kingdom Viridiplantae; phylum Streptophyta; class Magnoliopsida; order Arecales; family Arecaceae; genus Phoenix; species Phoenix dactylifera. The sequence goes on from NC_052397.1 coordinate 12,293,927, forward strand.
GCTGAAGTACTAGGAAAAAACGAACTGCTAACAAAAAGAAGAAAAGCATTTGAAGCCATATTATCATAGAAGATTTTAGCCCGTGGGTATAAAGAAAAGAACAAACTGAACAAGTTAAGCCCTACATTTACAAATAGGCAAAGACGTAAAATAACCTATATGATGTGCAGAATTAGGATAACAGAGTCACATGATAAGATCATTCAAGACTGTACATACACATAGGCATGTATGCGACTCAATGTTAGAGAAACTAGCTGATGATAGATAGATTAAAAAAAAATCACAAATTCTACAGTTGTCGGAGGCTCTCAAAGTCCAACACATTCCACCATTCATGCACATAGGAAGCTGATTTGTTTGATTAGATATCTCATACATCTGGAGTATTGAACTGCTGATTTGTTTGATTAGATATCTCTTACATGTGGAGTATTGAACTGGCATGTCATAATGATACTCATTTTTATTGTTTATCGACATATCCATGGTACCGGAGCTTCAACTTCTAAATCCTACACCATCTATGTGGATTGAAATCAGAGTATGTTAGTTATAAGCATAACTAAAGTGTTGATAGTCATACACTAAGTTAAGGAAAAACAAGGTATAAAAATTCATATACATGCTTTACCATTAACAGAAACAATATTTTCTACAAATCTACAGGACAAACTTCATAATTTATAAACATGTTTCAGTCCTACATAGCCAGGTAACAACCCCTACAAAAGAATTGCACTGAAATATATAGCCACTATAAGGTGGTTAAATGCCATAACGGGCTATAAAGCCTGGGCTATGGCTTGCTTGTCTAAAGGAAAATTGTTACGTTTAAAGGGCAAAAGGTCTCCCAAGCAACCACCTACATCTGACAAGATTAAAGGCATTGATGTAGGGAAGTTGCGCTGAGCATCATAACTGACTTTCAAAATCAAACCTTAGGTGAGGTGACAATTAATTGGCCACCTTGGTTGGTCACCGAGAAAAACACATTAAACAACTTTGACTGCATTAGAAAAACATCAAATAAAAACTTTAAAAGCAATATGCTGCAAAAGAAATAACTTTTGGATAAACAACAATTTTGCTGATGTGTCAAGTTACTATTCAACTTTCACGTAGATTGATGTTTGATACTGACTCCTAAAGAAACGCCTAGGCAAAATGTAGCAAAGCTCCAAGAAAGAGAGGAATGCCTCATAGAGATCAAAGTATCCAGTCATGAAATATAAAGGACCAAAAAACAAAGAAAAGGGACCGTGAAACAATACTTCCTCAAGAATGAACCTTTTGAAAAACTAATTTACATCCATCTTCCAAACATCTCAAAATCTATGTCTGACCGGAACTAGATCAAGGAATGATTATCCTATTTCTGCTTGAGGTTGTCCATGGTTGATAAAAGTGACATATTCACTATCTCTATCAAACAAATGGTCTTGACAATATGCAACAGTTGTCAGATTAGATAATTGCGCCCAAGACTATGTTCTACCGAAATAGTTCATTGGCTCTTATTAAGTGAAACTGCATATGCCATTTTTACAGTTGAACAACAAAGAATCTATATTTCTAGTTCATGGCTATATCTACCCCTTGAATGTTTGCATCCACTCACTGTACAAACTACAACTTGGACAAACTCCAAGTTGGAACCAAATTTTTCCCAAACCGAACAGTCTTATTACAATAAAATCAAGTATTATAGCTGCAGTTTAAGACATAGCACCACGCTGCTGGAATTCATAGAAATGTTGCAAGTCAATTAAAAGCGACACATGAAGCAAAAAAGTCGCAACAACTATTTTGGGTATAAATATGAAAAGGTAGAGAAGCAAAAAATAAATGAAGAAGAAAAGCAAAGAGGAGAGTGGGAGTGGGGGGAGAGGGGGGAGAGAGATGGCACAAAATTATCTTGGTGTTGTACAACACAAACTTTTTGGCACCATATGGATGAACAGGGGTTTGTGCCCCTGTACCATCCATATTTATCTATAGCAGTGCCTACCAGACCTGTACTCACTTGTGCAAACCCATTTCATTTGCGATGAGCTCTACCATGTGACTGGACATGGGACCAGCAGACTTCAGAGCAACACAGCACTGCACTATGTGCACGCCAGTCTATGAACGACATGGGCAAGGCATGCAGTACTTTAATCCTTGCAAGATGTTAATGGCATTCAATCCTTGTATTAATCTTCAAGAGAAACTGAAATTCAAGATAGACTGCACAATATGGCATGGGTCTGAACTCTGAAGACTCAACCCCTAATGAATTTGTAAGCCTTTAGAATAATGTACTGAAGACAAAACGAACCTCATTGATTCACACAGGAAGCATTTGGAAAGAGAGGAAAAAACCACATTAACACTTAAAAGGGGTTGTTTGGTTGTCTGGTTTTACTGAAACAAAATTCTGCAAAACCTAAAATGCATGAGATTTATGGAAATTCTTGTTTAGTTCAGGGGCAGAGCCAGATTTTTTACCTGGGCATGCTGGAATAAAATTGCAGAAAGCTTTTGATCAAAGATAAACATATATTACATATATCTGAAGTTGTGCTTCACATTTTCTAAAGCATCCAAAGAAAGTAATCATATGAATTAAAAGTTCAGTTCTCATGACTGGATGACTTTTTTGCTCTCTTTATTTGCAGAGAGATGGGAGGTCTGAAACTCCAGATTTTATGGACCTTTTTCTATTCTTAGTTAAAGTGCCAATCGATCACCAACAATCGAATTGAGCACAAAAAGATACATGATTGATCAAACTAATGGTACCTGATCAGAATGATTAAAATAAAAGAAACATCGGTCTACATCATACAAATTGCCGTGTTTGTGTAACACTATAAGAGTTACTTAAAAAAGCACCTAAACTGATACCTCTGATGCCTCCAGTGAGATACCAATGGGACCAGTAATATCAGCAAGGGAGACCTCCATATTGCTAACTGTAAGATCCGGGTAAATGCAAGACCTACCATCAGAGTACAGCACCTCAACAGGTTCGACCTCAAATTTCTTTTCACAATACTCCGAAAACATTGTTACCTGCGGAATCACAAGAACAGCTATCATCATCAGAACTTATTAGATTATCTTTAAGGGCAAAAAATTATGGTGTTTAAAATGTTTTCACCTACCATTGTATTCAAAACAATGTTTGCCTTTGTCAAATCAGTGGCTGTGCATTCAATGAACACATTTTTTGTCTCCAGAGTGATAGCTGAATGAGCACCATTTATAATCGGTGGCAGTGACAAAACAGTTCTACAGAGCACATCACATCAATACGTAAACAAAAGTAGCATGAAAATTGCTTTGACTGCAAAAAATAATTTTAAGCAACCAAAAGCTCTCGCATGACAAGTTATTGTAGAAAAACAGATATAGCTGCATGCTCATGGTAACACAGTTACATATATTCAGTACTTTAAGAAGTGATCAAAGGGGTATAAAGAACAAGATTGAAAGCCAGTAGAATCTTAAGTAACACAAATAAATATCAGTTAAAAACCAATAAGAAAGAGTAAATCAAATCTTTACATTCAGAAAAGCACAAACTGATATAGACCGACTTACTCACCTATCGTTGTCATATATGACAGGGTATACAGGAGAATTCTCTATTATATGCAAGAATCTCTTCAGTTTCATATCTGACTGCCAAAAGATGATAAAAGCTTTACATCAATGATAATACAATGTCAAAATTTCCAACATATACTATGACCAAGTTGGAGAAAAGGAACACAATCAAGAGGAATTATGTCAGCCTTGTCTGTCACAGGGAACTGGTCTGGTGCTTCATAAAGATTTAAGAGAAGATGAATTATTGCTGCTTACTCTGTATAATTCCAATAGTTCATCGGCCCTGAAACTTTTTACCTAAAAAAGAAATCGGCAAGAATAAAGACAATGTCACTTAAAACTTTTGAACTGCTAATTCTCACTGGGAAGCAGACATCTCCACAATATATATATATATATATATATATATATATATATATATATATATATATATATATATATATATATATATATATATATATATATATATATATATATATATATATATAATGATAATAATATAATCATGACAGGTCATCTAATATCCAAAAAAGAACCATGACAGGTAAAAAGATATACAGGAAACTAAATCCATGATATATTGAAAGATAACAGCATATTTAGGTCCTATATGGTAACCTTAACCAATGCCCACAAATTATTTATTTTTGTATAGGAACATGTCACAAAAAGATGTATTAACATCCAGTATTGCTTCAAGAAAGTGTGATATTAACAATGTTTGATCCCTGTGTTTGAACCATCCTTTAAGAGCATGCCCTTTACGTATGCTTCGTTTCATGTGTAAAACCCACATAAGCACGAGAGTTCGCCAATGCTTGTGTTATGATGATATTGCCCATGGCATGCTCCTTTGTATTGTATTATCACTCAATCCTTTAATTTAGCATTATGTAGTCATAAATTAGTTTTGTCTTCTGTTCTCATTACCAGGTCACTACATGTTAATTAGAACTTAAATGATGGTCATACAATTTGTTGGTAGGTTTGCTAGAGAATTATCAATAAACATATAGTAGCAAGTTACATAGACGTGTGTTGCACCTGTGTTCTTTCCTTTCCTTTCCTTTTTCTAAAAACATGGTAGAATTGTGCCACCACAAGGTTTGGACCTTGGAGCTCTCCCAAGAGCAAACCTTTAGGTGAGCTGAGGGTGCTAAACAGCTGAGACAAGGTTGCTTTGCATCTTGCATCTGTGTTGCTTATTTGATTTTTGGGGAATCGCTATGAGAAGCCCATGTATTGGTTCCAGTTCCACTGTTTCTAAACTACAGCTATGTTAAATGCAAGACTCAAGATAGCATACATAGTGGCTAGCCAATCAAGATATTAAATTCAAAATAAGTTTTAAAGATTATGTATATGTTACCTCTATTAAATTTTTGGGCATAGGATCTCAGCAGTTAAAGGCAAAAATTTGATAAACTATAAAGGAAAGATGACTTGTAATATGGGGGGATAGATATTGCAATAGTGCTTTTCAATTATAACAAGAGATTATTTGCAGCCTCTTGCTGTCTTGCACCTCGTTTATGTTATTTGATTCCCCCTAAAAATATCAGATTATGGATTAAAATTTCTAACATCTCAATAAACAGCAAAGTTTGAAAGCTCTTCCCATTTCAGCATCTATGACAGAAGCATCCAGTCAAGTATTGACCATGTTTGAGAAAGGAAAAGAAAACAAAACAAAAGGGAAAAAAAAAAAGATTCAACCACCACAGTCAAGTACCACAGCATGCAAAAACAATAAAGAAAAGAAACGATATTATGGAGGTTCCTTCCTTTATATTGATAAAATTACAAAAAGTCGTCAGTATGCTTTTGTGTCAAAAACATTGGTCAACCACAGGCTAACTCATCTGCTGCCTAAATATCAAAAATGTAACTGATATGAAAAAGGAACATGTACCCATCATTAAAGATTATTGCACTGCTGCATATGACTTTATATTCCATGAGAACCGCAATCACAGGTCCAACAGTTTAAAAGCAGATCAGTGCCACTAACTCAGATATGTTTCAAGTACCTGTCATCCATGACAAAATTTTGCCTATTATGGATGTTTACCAACACAAGATCAGTTTGAAATCAATTTCCTGGTTCCTCTAGTGGCTTGCTTCCAATTAGTCCAAGAAAAGAAAGGTCTTATTGGTATTCCTAATGACTCAAAAATTTGAGGCTGTATACAGTCCAGCGCTAAAGTGAAAAGAGGTCCCTACAAACCACTTAATCCACTTTAACCTGTCAAATACTCTTTAGCATCTTATCCTAAGTGGTTTTTCAAAAAATAGGCAAGCCTACAACCTGGAGTAAGCTATTCCACCCCATAGGGTGAGGTATTTTGCTAAAAAGTAGAGTGGGTTGCAAGTAGTTTAACTCATTTAATCCAGGTCAAATTACTTGTGGCAACCTACAGCATTGAAAGACCTAAATAAAGCTTCAAAAAACCTTAACTTAAGAACAAATATAAGCTGAACTCACTGTTATAGAAAGTCCTTTTTACAGCATATTTTAACCTATAAATACAGAATGTAATAGCATTTGATATTCCACTACTATTGACCTACCATAGAACATCAAAAATTACTTACAGGAACCATCAGTACAAATTCAATGAGTTTTAAAAGCGGATATACGACCCCGTGCAAAGTTTCATGTGCTCAATTTTAAATCAATTTACATGCTTAAAAAATTCCAAGAATTATTGGAAAATCCCAAAATAAATTCTATCTGTATATAGTCCAGTATCACTAAACTATCTCAAACAAACCCATATATCTCTGATGGTTAAACACATAATAGTTAACCTAAATGACTGACCAATATTTATTTCCTTTCTAAGTCCTAACATTCTGTGCCCTAGATGTTCAAATTTATAAGAGTTATGGAGCATTGAAACTTTTGCACTTCTGAACACAAGAAGACAAACAAAAAATTCTCGGCACTCCAAAAATGGACTGACGTACATATACCAACCACCCAAAAATATCAGCATCCATTGGAGCTTTTCCCTACTCTCATTTCCTCATTGGACAGATTAAATGGGCTACACCTTTCCTTCACAGCAAAAACAGAAAGGGTAAACCAAAGCTTCCATTCATTGCCGCCCCAAAGAAGATGGTGAATTAGTCACTTCATCTTTCTGAATGGAACCAAGGTTGACAATCCTGTTAAGGGACATCATGAAGCAAGTTTTGACACATCGATCTCTCAAACCATTCCAAGGGTCGTATAAGATTGATCTAATTTGTCTAGGCACCTTGATGAAAGTATCATGCCATTTTTTCAAGTAATTAAATACCATCAGAACGAGATGGTACGACTAGTATTGTATCATTCTGATGGAAAACTGGCATATGTGCGACCCTCAAGATGCCGAAAGTGATTGTATCACTATATACCAACAGTACCGGTCCCTACTAGTTGGTATTGGTTGGTACCTATAGTCTGTAGCAACACCATACCAGTCTGTACTGTTTGTTTTCTGTTTTTATTGATGCATTTCTTTATACTGTGTGGAAGCGTTTTCTTGCCAAATTTGTTGGATGTTTTAACTGATTGAGACTTCATGACACCTTGACACTCAGCTAGCATATGAAATGCTCAGGATCCTGCTAACAGACATACCCTTGACTTGATCTACTCCCAATCTATTCGCTATCTTGATTACCATGAGATATTGCATAATTGGATACTATATAGGTTGTGGAAAAAACGGTCTGTAGTTTAGATAGCATTAAAATGACAGGTTAAAAAACAAGTACAATTCTTATTTTTTGGTTGCCAGATAGGATATTTGACCAGAAAATACACATGCTCAAGCTTACATATGAATACAGTGTTACATCACAATTTTGTATTTTCATTGAATGCCAACATCTGACCAGCACAGACTCCCACCCACTATGGAGTAGGTCTTCCACTGGTGCCCTCTTGACTTGAATAAACCTCTTATCAAGGTTTAAGCCATTAATGATTGAGCATACAAGAGCATGGAGACCTGAAATGGAGAGAAATTCCCATTGCTCTCATACCAACAAGTAAGCTTGAAGTTTGGTGCCATGGATTGCAATGAGAATCCCAAGAACCTTCTTATAATCATCCATTATTTACAAGTACGTAGAACTTAGCAACACTATCTAGCATTCAATAATTAGATAGCTCCCAGGCTCCTCTATAGAAAACTTCAATTTTTCATACCTAGAATATACCATATAAGAAAAACGCAAAGTGGCCTCCAGTGCTAGAAGTATATCAAGGTTCTAAACTTCTAAATAACCAAAAAAATCCTGCACAAAGTACTTCACTAAGAACTTCTCAATTGTGAGTTAGTATTTGGTCTTTTTTCAATTAAAACTATAATCAGCTTGTGTTTTGATGTAAATTTATATTCTTCGTGTATGACCCAACAAATACACTGAAAGGGGTGTAATTTGCAAAGAACAAGATGACTGGGTGAGCTATGTTTGCGAATTAAACATGCTCTATATATGTTGAAACACTTCACAAATTTTTTACCAATATCAAGAACCTCTACTTGCCCTCAAAGCCTTGGAGCTTAACTTGTCTATTATATGATAGATGGCCAGTACATATATTTGGTTAAATATTACTAAAATCTGGCAACTCCATATTTGGACTTCTTTCAATTTGAACATTTGTCTTTGTGAGCTCCAGTTAAGATAATTTTGCTCCCTTCTACTTTTTTGTTTCTTAAGAAAAATGATTATATGCTTACCATGCCTTTGTGAGAAAGAACAAGAACAGAAAACAAAAATATAGCCAGAATGGTGACTGGAGTAGTAATGAACAGAAAGACTATAGACAATTTTTCTAACAATACCCATAGAAATTTAATGCATCAATTCTTCGTGAAGATAAAACATGTATTTATAGATCTTGTAGAAAAAAGACAAAAGGAAGGTAATTATACGAGCATAACACATGGCACATTAGTTTGAAATAGTGCATGCACACACTCACCTGCTTCAAAGGGACAAAATTTATCTCTGGCGGTGCCAAAGCCTGAAGAAAAGATAGCATGGTGTAAGATATGGTCTTGAGTAGTATGGCAAGAAAGTGGTATAAGAAACTCTATTAGGTGGTGGAACCAACAAATGGCCAAGTTCTAGGTTATACTGACCATGAATTTTACAGTTGAATCATCATAGAACACTGCCAGATATGTTTTTATGTTAGCTACAAGTTCTGAGTAGAGTCTACAACCCAATTGCCAACGGCTGAATTAGGTATCTATAATATATACCTCTAAAAATAGCTTCTAGAGCCTTCTATTCAAACAGAGTCATGCTGAAACATTTTGCTCATTTGAGAATTGGGAGTTTTCCTAGTTTATTTTATCTATACTCTCAATCTAATTCAAAGTAATCTCATACGAAACTCAAGTTCAGTTGGGACTGATTTATAAACATGAACAAGAATAAACAGAATAAGGCAGGGTCCAAAAATATAATAACATATTTTAATTGAAAGTTACCTCATATGAGAAGGGGCCTTGTATTGTGTCCAAATCATGGGTGCCAATAGCAACTAGAGTCCTCTTCCTGGAAATCAGGAGAACAGTGAGCTTTATTTCCAGAGAATTAATACACAGTTTCTCAGGTGCTTTTTGGAATAAAAGAACAAAGCTGTCAATAAACATAAGGTAGGTATATTGTCAAAACATGCTATACCGGCAAATATTTTGGTGGAGCTTATCTTGCAGGTCAATGAAGCTGTTGTATCGGGCTTCATCAAAAGTTATTCCTCTTAGAACAGCACAAACAACGAAGGGTCGAATCAATGCAGTCTGTTAAGAGATGCTCACATCAGAACGTTTTCTTAAAATTCAAATTTACTTACAGATAAAACAGAAAAAATAACAAGGAAAGTGGAAAACAGAAAAAAGTGACTTCATGAACAAGCCCCTTTACTAATGAAAGCCAATAAATAGACATAACCTAAGGCAGACAACTCAATGACTCAACAATTACCTCGGGCTTAACATGCATTTTAAGCATAGATTTGTGTGGAACATCAGTGACTTTAAAGACAGGAATCTCTTCCTTCCCAATAAATATTCGAAGGGCTCGTGCAATTCCCTCAAGGCAAAGCAAATCGTATCTGCAGTCATTAAACAAAACAATATAAGTACTGAAAGTTACCAACTGTACATGGATATTAAATTTGAGTTGCCAATATCAACAAAAGAACATGAAGGCTAATAATACGAATTCAAGTATATTGAAATACAGTGCATCATCTAATATAAGAGGTCAACTGTTGAATAAAATGCATACAGTCAGCAGCGAATTGTTGATGTACCAGTACTATTTACCCATTTGGATCACCATTATTGGATGAACTAGTCCAGCAAACAAGAAAAGACATAGAACTAAAAAACTAGAATATGCATCTACCTTTTCTCTTGTCCAGCAATAAACACATTAGCATATTTAATATAAAAAAAGAAAAGAAAATATTGTTTATAAAATCTGACTTTTAATCCATTATGCATAAAAATTTGGCAAAAGACTACCGCTAACCGTCTGTAGTTTATGTTAGATGGGGAAAGAGAAAACACATTGCATGTTATTAATCACACAAAGCCATTGCAGCTAGAAATGGTTCCTTAGTTGCCAAGGAGAAGGCATCATCCATCAAGTTCTGTTTAATTTTGTGCCTAACAATCAGATTTAAACTACATGAAGAACTCTTTTCTTTAATTAGTGTTAGAAGGGCAGTAAATGCATCAACTTGTAAAGAACTAATTACCTATTGGCCGCGACTTCGATCTTGTAGATGACCTCCTCGTCTTCATCCTCTGCTTCCCCTTCCAGATGTCTTTCTTTTCTAATAATAGCCTTCTCCGTAGTCTATGAAGCAAAGGAATGCGGGATTTTAGCATCAGATTTATTCATCAAATACTGAAAAAGAGAGAGGAGATCCGATTTGTGTAGCTTACCACGTCATCGAGTTCGATGCCGAATTCGAAGCAAAGCTTTTCGAAATCCTCCTGCGCTGCGATTCAGAGAGAACGATGGCATCAAGAGAGACGGAGATGAAGAGATTTAATTAGTGGAGAAGAGGAAGAGGAAGGCTTCGGCCTTACTGTAGGTTTCGCCGAGGGCTCCGTAGAGGCGGTCTCTGCCGACGCTCACCGTCGGCATGGGAGGAGATCCGGATAGAGAGACAGGGTGAGGCGGGGTTGGGGAGCGGCGGCAGCGGCGGCGGCGGCGGAGAGAGAACCGGGAAGAAGCGTGAAGACCTACCAACGACGCCGAAATGGGGTAAAGAACTTGTTCGCCAAATCGTGGTAACTCGAGACTCAGGCTCAAGGGCCGCCCGATGAAATGCACGTGACTGGCAGTAAGAAGCACGTGCGTGATTGAACGCAGGAGGGGGCCGGGTTTAGTAAATCCAGACCCAGATTTCATACCTAAATTTTGTCATATCAAACCACGTTATGTTGGATAATAAAAATATTTTAAAATTAGTGAGATAAGTCCATATCTAGAAGAGTTTTTCTGTATATATATTCTTTTAAATATCAAATTTTATATAAATATCCTTCTAAAATTAATATTTATATGTATACCCTCTTAAAATATTTGTTTTGTTATTCTACTCTTTTTTATCTTTATTTTACATATATAGTCATGTCATCTAATGCCATTAAAAAAAGTACCAGTTTCAAATTAAAATAACTGAAATATCCTTATTGGGTAGATATGAAGAAGAAACTGTTGAGATCAGAGTTCCCCCGACCTCAGACCTTAGCCCCCACCGAACTGAAATAGAGAAAGAAGACTACGTCCTCATAAGAGATATTATCCACTTTGGGGCAAGGTATGACATATGTCGGCTTTCCTTACGGTTTTGTCTTTTAAAACGCGCCTCTTGAGGGAAGAGTACTTGAGTCTTCCATTTAGGGCACAGATCTTTCCGCTATTTAGTCGATGTGAGACTAAGTCTGAGACCCTTTATTCCTACAATATCAGCCCTCCAGCGGAAAGGTATGAGCCGAGATCAAGGGCCCTACCTGACCTTAAATGGAGGGCTCCAATCATAAATATCTTCTGATATTCTTTTTTTTCTTTTGGTAGCAAAAACTTCCGGTCGTCAAGATGGACGAGAAATGACTATAGAAAAGAACCAGGCCAAACACGTCTTGTCTTTTAGAGCCCATCAAGACCATCATGGACAGGCTGAGCCTAGCCAAGTATTTCAGGCCAGGTCCTGGTTAAAGGTGGTCTGACCCAGATCGAGATAAGCGATCTGGGTTCGTGTTTACTAGGAGTGCAGATGGGTTGGATCAGACCGGGTCATGAGCGATCCCGACCCAACCCGGTTCTTTATTTGGGTTTTAATTTTAGACCTAGATCCAACCAAATAGAAGATCCGATCGGGTTGGATAGGGCCCACGATTATAATTTTTGACTCAACAGATCATTCGGATCGGCTCGGGTCTATGTATAATCCAATCCCAATCCAAAAAATTCAGGCCTAATTTGGATTTGTTTGTTCGATCCACTTCATCGACAAATTATCAGAGAAAAGGGCTTATCAGACAATTGCATGCATTGTATTCACAATTAGAAGAACTGGCGTGTACAATGCACATGATGCTTCAAAATATTGATCAGACATGTACTGATGTACATACGGCTGACTTCTGATGAAGATACACTCGCATAACTTATATAGATAAGTATTCTCCTGTCATATGCAAACACTGAGTGCATGACATTCTTTCAGTTAGCTTTTAAGAGAGAATCAGATAAAATGCATCTCAAGAAAATATCAGTATAATTATTTGCTCCAACTATTATTTACAAAAATTAAAGTGCAATTAGCCGTTCCAACTACTATATATTTGATGTTGAGTGGAGACAGTACTGATAGACAAAAATGGGAAAACATCTTCACTAGTAATAGGGGAGATAATCTAAAAAAACTGAAAGACTTAGAAAAAAATAAAAAAAAATGAATAGGATGTAGTTCTCATAGAAAAGTTTTGTAAGCATATATTGATTTCAACAATAATTACAGCAAGTATCAATGACTACAAATGCTGCTAATGAGCCAAATGCAGTTTCCAGGGGCTCGTACATGAAAATATGCTATAAAAACTGATGTGGCATGCTTTCTGCATTCTGCACTCATGTGACGCACAAATGCAATTTTCAGGGGCATTCTGCCATTTGGGAGAGAGAGCGTTGGCCGACCGGGATTTGCCGATAAGTCGGGCCTCAGGATGGACGGAAGAGAGAAAGAGACAAAATTTAGTAGAAATTTGAAATGGCCGATGGTGTAAGGGCCTACCTATGGGGCGATGAGGACCCGTTGGATTCTTAACGAGTCACATAACTTTGGGCCGGACTTTAAGTGCCCAGCTTCAGCTGACCTATTTGCCCGCAGGCTTAAATAGTTTTATAAATTTAGATCGGATCGGTTCGGAATGAGTCGTAGAATTGAAAATCTAAAATTATCTAAATGTTAAATAAATTGGGTCGGAGCAAGTTGGGCCGGAATTAAGAAAATACAAACCAAGCCTCAAAAGCAGAATGGTCCAATTTTAGAATCTAATCTGGCCCACGGATCCTTAAAATGAGCCGGATCGGATTTAATTGGTCGCACCCGTAGCGTCTACGAACCGGAGCTTACGTATCAACCGAGCACTCCTGCGCAAATGACGAATCCGTACAAGGGGATGATATATAAATTGGCAGGAGTTGCTCCCATGTAATGTCCATCTAGAATTCTCTTCCTCCTCCCTCTTTAACATCCGAACGAGATCGATTTGGAGCGCATTTCTTGGACTCGTGGGTCGATTTTTTTCCGGGATTCGATGAATTCGTCACATTTCATGGACAAACAGGTCACGGGGATGTCGGAAAAATCGCAGGGCGGCGACCTCTTCGATCTGATGGATCCCCAAGAAGAGCCCCGGAACAATGGAGGCGTGATTAAGAAGGAGGAGATCCTCCCGAGTTACGAATTCCAGCCCATCCGCACCGTTGGCTCGTGGCCGCCCATGAATGCGGGTCTTGATGCCGCCGATTCCAAGAAGATCGGTTCATCCAGTCTCAGAGTATGGTCCTTTATCTAGTTTGTACGTCTGTCAAATGATTAATATTGTTTGGGCATATATACGACTGCGTTCTTTGCAGTATTTAATGATTTTTTTAAGAATTTGATGATGAATCTGTCCCCACCTTTTTAGGTCTTTTAAAAAAATTCTATTTTTTCTACGTTTTTCTGTGAATCTTTATATATTGTTATATCTTTAGACTTCAAGATCTAATTTTCATATGTATTTTCGTGAATATGTTACATATTTCGTGCATTTTTAGGCTCGTGTCTGCTATGAATTTCTGTCTCTCCTTGGGATCCGGTTTTTTGTCCTGATCCAGGTAATTGTGGTCATTCTAGATGGATTGCTTGGTGCCTTTTAATGATCATGGCGGAAGAAAGAAGAAATACCAAGGGAAAACCAAATAAAGAATAGGATCTTTTAATGCTCTGTGTAACAAATCTGATGTAGGACATTAGGGTTAGGGCTGTGAATGAACAATTGTAGGACAAAAGGAAAGATGTGGAAAGTTTTAGGTGCTCCCTGTCATGGACAGGGAAACAGGGAAATAGGGCAACTTAAATTGGATCCTTAATTTAAGTGGGAAGGGGAAGTTCGTACATTATCCCTAGATTTTCTGGGAGGTTTCAAAATATTTGCAAGAGAATGTCAACCTAGGTGAACTTAATTGTAAGACAGGTTCAATTAGATTAGAAGAAGTGAAAAGTAAGCGCCCGGTTTGGATCAAGCTTTGGTTACAGAAGAAATTGGATTCAATTATTTGGTAATCTAGCAGTCAAGAAAAAAATAACAGCAGTAATCTACTAGAGCAGATTCTAATAATGTGCAGAAATTAATTTATGATGCATTTATCCAGCAAAGAAGAAGAAGAGTAGCCGAATATGTAAGAAAGGAGAACCTAGTAGAAAGTTAAGAAATAAGGGACAATAAGAGAAGAAAAAAATAAAGGAGGAAAGCCGTACTGGGCCTTCTCTTAATACTCAATGATATCTTAGTACAATGTTTTGGACAACTAGGGCAGTCCCCTTATAAATCCAAACGACTACTATTCCTTCCTATTTTGGAGTCTTAGACTCCTAGGATTTTGGTACAATGGCTTTAGTTGGGTATCAATGTTCATGGTACTGTAGTGTGAACAATGACCCTTTTTCCTCATTTTAGAAGATCTTCCTGAATTACCCCTAAACTCAATTAGACACCAATTAAAATCCGAACCATTCAATCAGGCTTTTGTTTGCTCCTCTAAAGCACTAATTCGATATATATTGCCCAAGTACACCTTCATAAATCGATGATCATGCAATCTCAGCCCTCCTTTGCTCGGATGAACAATCAGGAAGCCTTCTAGGCTGGTTTTTCTATCTGTTATGTCCTCCCTTAGACCATAAAACCCTTTCTTCAATAGTGATTGCATCAGTGAGCCCCTTAGCAATGAAAATATTAGAATAAATGCTATCTAACCTGCATTAAGACTTGAATAAAAGATGCCTACAGTGTTCTGCAGTGTTGATTGTTTGCAGTATAATGATTTTGGGGGAGAAAATACTATTGGAGTGGAGTTGGAGATTATCTTGTGATGCATTGAAGGGTTGGGATTGTCAACATCTTACGTATTTTGTTTGTAGTTTGCTTAATTCTTATATATATATATATATATATATATATTCAGGCTTAGTAAGTCATTACGAGTCATGATCTGAGCTTAAAACATGTCAGATCCGTTTGGATGGTTAGGTAAGCAATTTATGTGGCATAGCCTAATAAAGTAAGCCATCTGAGCCCTTAGATTTGGGTTGTATGTCTCCTTAGGTGGGCTGCCTATGAACAAAAGAGAGGAGTAGAAGAGAAGGGATGCTTGCTGCCTTTTCTTTTGTATTGGGCATCTGTATGCCCCAATGAGAATGCATCCTTTATCCTTTTCTTTCTCATGGTGGGGCCTGCCACTTATAAGGGGTACTTAGGGACTAATGTCTAGTCAAAGTCTTCCTTTTGTTTAAATAAAGGATTTCAATTTATGTAATTAGTTCTTGGAATTTAGAAAAAACAAAATGACTCTCTATCTTATCCCTTTGCATCTTAGGTATTATATATTCTCCACTTCTCCTCTTCAATAATCCAAGATCAAAGAATTAATCTTTTTCTGATCAACCCATTTTGGGGAGCCTATATACCTACTTCATATCTTAGTCTAAGTCAAGAGGTTTATTAGGTAGTCAATAATTTGTGGTTAAGCTTTAAATACTTGTTTTGGCTCATGAATGTAGTTTTCAAATTTTTAGGCTTCGATAGTTATGCTTTATGCACGAATCTTTTTAGAGTTAACAGAAGTACTTATTCTCTGTGACCCTGTCTTTAGGAAGTCATGATGCATTAGTGTGCAGGGATATGAAGAGTCATCTAGTATCTATGTAAAAGCATGTATTAGGGAAATAAGTGCTATGGAGAACTGATGAAATTTGAGTTAGTGTTTTTTTGACTCTAGTAGTGGATTCCAGTCAGAATTCTTCTACTTTCTTCTCCTCTATCTCAATCTCTTTTTCCTTTTGGAGTTTAAGTCCTCTTTGTACTTGCGTTTAATTTCCTCTTCCTTACTATTCTTCCCACTTTTTGTTCCTTTCACTGTTTACATGCTTTAATATGCTGGAAGTCTACTTCATAAGTGCTGTTTGACGTTAACTAATTAATTAGATCTTAAACTCTTGGCTCAAAACAGCAGTGAGGTCCTTCCCTTTGTTTTTATTGTGCTACTGTATGCTTAGAAAATGAAATCTAGATGCTTAGAAAACCAAATCCAGATCTGCCAGCTCCTAATGAGGACTTCTCAGTGGAGTTTATGTACAGTGCCCACAAATTCTCTTTAAACGCCCAAAATTCCTTTTTTAGGGCCTCCAAACCATCTTTAATACAGATTTAACTGGAAGGCTGCATTATTTTGCTAATATAGGTGAGGATTGATTAGATGTCTGTACTAGTATATAATGCAAACACTTGAATGTCCATCTGATGTGCAATGAACTCATATAGGAGGAGAAAAAAAAAGAAAGTGAGGTTATCTGAAGTTGTTAAAACTTTTAAAAGAAAAAGAAGACCCCAACGAGGATGGGAGAATAGAAACCCGATCCCATTCCATATTTTTGTTTTTTTTTCCTTGCATGCGTTCATATTCCCAATCCCCGTTTGCTCTGTGGCCTATTAGATACAGATACGTGAATATCCCAAAGTGTCTAACTGATCAAGTTAAATGGAGAATTTATGGAATTAGATTTTTTGAAAGAAGAGGAGCTAACTAAATCTTTATCTTTTCTATGTACTCACCACTCATCAGATTCAGTTCTTGTCAGATTTTATTTCTCTTTAAAATTTAAGGCATTTATTTTGTATATTAAATAGAGAAAGATGTGCATCCCTAACAAGAACCATTATAGTTTCCCGTCCCTCGTACCTGCATCGTACGACTGCTATCCATCCTCTCTCCCACATGCATTACATGTGCCTAATCCTAGTAGCGTGAAGGATAACTATGGACATGATAGTTTTGCTTTTGGATCAAATCTTTGGAGAATTCTCCTGATTAGGAGAATAGTAAGGGCCAAAATTGGGCACCATTGGTTCCTATGTGAGAGTTTCCACTTTGTGATGTGGGGGAGTTTGCTGCTCTAAAAAATTGCCAACATGTTCCTCATTGTTTCAATTGAGAGACCTATTTGTATATGTCTTCTCTTCAATATATGGTTAATGATTTGGATATTTTTGTTCATCATCACCTAAGATTTGTGTCTTACTTTGCTGCAAATCGCAATGCCAGATGATGCATATTATAATTGGTCAACGCCTTTTCAAAGAATTTCTAACAAGTTGTTCTTGTAAAAATTGTGAAGGTATCATGAAACTATTGCATGTGTATTATGTATATATGTTTGACATGGTGGTTTCTCTCTCCATCTGCACATAATCATGTGGAATGTTGAGCCAATGGGTGACTATGGTTCCCTGTTCCCTGCTTGTTACCGTGCATGTCATTTGTCATTTGTTCAAAGTTTGAAAAAGTGGTTGGCTGTATGCCAAAAATCAAGGTCTCACATCGAGCCTAACTGGCGGACAACCACTTACGTGGGCAGCTATGCAGTTCATATTTAAAAGAAAATTAAGAGCCAATAAATTCGTCATAATAGATAAAAGATTAGAAAATTTAGAAATAACTTGGTAAAAATATAGAAAAGAATAAAGGAAGCTGTAAAAGAGGTGGAGGGCCGCATATCCAGGGGTGGGGCTCATGCGGGCCACTTGGCTGACACCTATGCTGCTACTTTACATACAAGGGAGGCTTAGATCCTGTGCAGGGCAGTTGGGTGATGGCACACAGGTATGCAGCTGTATAGATCACATTTTGAAATATTGTATTGTAAACAAGGACAGACTCCAGGTATGCAGCTGTATAATGGATCTGCATTCTCTAATGGTGACATAGTTTGCGATGGAAAGAGCCCGCCATGTTACCATGGCTGATGGAAGCATTAAAGTCTCATCTCTATATTGATTAATCTATGAATTCGAGTATAGGTATGTTTTCTTCGTATCCCACTTCTGGTTCATTGAATGTTAATTATGCATTAACTAGAGAAGTTTCCTTTTCTTGTTCAAGGTACAACACCCCTCAAAATCTTACAATCTCAAGTTTGGTATATGAAACATTCTTTATTTATCTGCATTATGACCTCTATGTGCTTTAAATTGTGTCCTATTACTCATATCTCATAACCCAATACAGATCAATATCTTATTAACTGTGTATTAATATGGGAGAGGGTTGATCCAATATGGTAACCATCCAATTCAAATGCTGTAAACATATGTGTTTCATAGTAATTATATGTTATGTATAAGATATGATATACATCTACCGCTACTTTTCTCTTTTATTCTTCCCCAGCTTATTGGTCTCCCAAGTCCTACTCCCACCTTCTTGGCACATATTCCTAACCTCAGAAAAAATATAACTTTAACCTGTGCACCAGTCTTCCTTCTGCCCAGGCCCTTGATCATCCACTCATTTCAACCTTTCGCATGCTTATGAGACCTGTTCATGTTGCTGCATTTGATATGAGACCCTTAGTTGAAACAAACTTACATAGTCACCTTACTGGCTTGCCAAATTGTTAAATCAGGTTTGATCAGGCAATGTTCTTGACGAATTGGATCTGAATCACCCGCAGTCTAGTTGGAATCTGATCCAATTACTTTGCTGCACTTGCATTGTGATGAATATGAGCTAACTATTTGTGTACCAATATACTAATTTCATTATACATTGTATAGAGTAGTTTCACATTCTTCCCTACTTTTCAACTAATGTGTTTTTTTGTTAGCAATTAATTTGATCTTCCTGTTTTCCTTTAATGTGAAAATTTCAAGAAAAAAATGCAGCCATGAGGCTTTCTTTTTTGGACTCCTTTTGTTAGGATTAACTCTTGTATATTTACGAGTTTTTGCATATGCAAAACTTGTATAAGGCCATTAGTTCAAAAATGTACAAGATCTTCCAATGTTCTGCAAAGCTGTCAAAACAGAATGAATATATAACAATAGTGGTGATGTTGGGCATGTTCTGGGCCCTTAGTTTTTAAATACGTGTCTTGTCTATGGATGCATGTTCATTATTTCTCGTCCCATATCATTTTTGATATTTTATTAGTTACCGTTTAATTCTTATTGGTCTTATGCAATTTGATTCTGGTGTGTCATCTTTTATAGAATTCAATAGGTTGCATGGATCATTGCATGAGTTAAGATCTTGTATTTAAGGATGGTAGTTATTTGTTCTTTTTAGCATTCAGTGATCAATATGTGAGGATGAAGCAAATATGTTGATTGATGTGTAAAAGCTTCAAAGTCACCATAAATGGAATAAAATTCGGATTGAAGTCTTTTCCCAACAATGTATAATAGCAATGATTTTTTCTATTGAGATTGTTATTGATAGGTCAAGATTCATTGATATCTGTTCCTAGGTAATTCGTGTGCATAGTGAAAACAATAAATTTGTGCTAACCCTTTGCAAGAGGCCTATATATGAAATCAACATAACATTTGGAGTGCAAGGAATTTATCATATGGGCAGTATAAAGAGTTGGAGTTGGTTGTGGCATTAGATGTCGATCTAATAAATTTTTTTTCGTGATGCTATTACTTTCCATACTTCCATAGCTCTAAGTTCAATCTATTTATCATTACATTAGATATATGAAGTGGTTATGGATCTCCTCTGATATGAGGTCATCATTCATGAAACTGCATTGGTTGATAAAGACTGGCACAAAAAGAGGAAGAAAATGAGGAAAAGAAAAGAGTTAGAGTGGATCTCCAAACAGCGCCTTATGATGGGTGGTTCACCTTGTTCTTCTCAATTTAAAAAAGAAATCAGAAAGCGCAGGCATCAAAACAGCACTATATGATGGTTGACCTTGTTTTGCTGATTCTGTAGGTCTGATTTTGGGGTAAAATGTTAAGATCACTACTCAAGTCTCTTGAGTATAGAAATGTCTAGATCATGTGGTGGTGCATTAATTACTCCAGCAACATGACCGTAGCTATATGTGTAAAGTGAAGTTCATAAATCTCATCTTGCCTTTTATGAGGTTATTGAAAATCTGATGACACCATTACATTAATTGATGATTGCAGTCTTATTCACGTGGAGCAATTAAACAAATAATGTTGGCTTATAATGGTTTTGTGATGGTAAACAAACTTTTGAAAGGATTTTGACATGTTAGTCTCTTATTTCGATTTCAATTCCAGATAGTGTGCTTTTTTTTTTTATTTTTTTGAAAAACAGACATGGAGCACTTGATGGTGATTTGGACAAAATAGCCCCTGTTGTGATATGGTTCCTATGCTAAATTGGAAACCCATGCCACTGCTAGTAAATCCCCACTGTCCCTAGAAGTTGTTGATTAGACCTATCATGTGAACAATTAGAGAGACACTTTAATCAACTTTGATACTCTAGCACGATAGTTTGTTGATGTTTTCCAAGCTCACCTTTGATGTTCTTGTATTCACTTGGACCAAAGCACACTAGAAGGCCATCAACAAATTCCTCCCAAGTGGATACTCAATTGCATGACTCAAACCAATCATACCTTTGGCTGGCATCTCTTCGAGGCTGATTAAGGCATTCTCAACTTTGGATTCTGCTGGAGTATGATGGAAGTGAACAAATTTCTTGGCTTACGAAATTCAATGAGTTGGATCACCGCCCTTCCATCATGGAAATTCCATTGTCATGCAAGGATAATATTGATCTCCATGAAATCCAACTCCTTGTTCATTGTAGTTAATTAGATGAGCGTCATGATCATTGCCACCATCATGATCATGCTAATCAATGATTTTTATTGTTAACTGATCCCAATAATAGATCAATTTGGCTGTTATTTGTGGTGCCGTTGATGGCTGCAATTTGTTGAGCGAGGTCTCCAATTGACCTAGTGACAACTTCTTTCAACTTTGCAATCTGCCAGTGAGTTGAAACAATTTGCGCCCCAAGCTGATTATCAAGTTGAGACAAATCCCGTAAAGCCATAATGTAGAACTTGAGATCAGTGATGCCAAGCTTCTCTCTTTTCATGTTAGGGCCATGCACAGGAATGATGCTCTGATACCAATATGATTGGAGCCTGATTTCTATCAGCCGTAGAATAACAAGTTGGAAAGAATAGGAACCATATCACTAGTGGTATGGGTTTCCTATTCAGAATAGGAACCATATCATGTTATTTAACTAATAACTGATTCAGTTGATTGGCAACCATCCAGATCAGTCATTAGTTGAACAAGAGGGACTATTTTGTCTGAATAACAAAAATCAAGTGCTACATGTCTTTTTAGAAAAGTACAGGACCATTTTGGGATTGGGCTGGAAAGGGGATTAACATGTCAAGATCCAGATTATTAATCAGAAAAATGAAACTTGTTTCCAAGATTGAATAATGAATGCTGAGGAATAACCAGTGACATAAGTTTTTGTTTCTTCAGAAGCTAACCTAGATGAAGCTGAGATATCCATCCAAAAATCTTTTTCAGATGCCTTTGCTGGTGTGCACCCCTCTAAACTGAAATAATACTGAAAGTTACGACCTAATTAACTGCCTTCCTGTTTATAAAGCTAGCAATGATAAAATTATGGTTTATAAGATCATATGTTTCTTCCACATGTCAACCATCCGTTACCCTCCAAAATGTGTTTCAGATAGTATTCAGAACAACACCTAATCCATTGTGCACTTGTGGAGAGTCAAAATATACTCATGTACACATGTTGGAACTCAAGAATCTAAGTGTGACATTTTATACTGAGAGTAGTCAGTAGGGCTGATAATGCACTGGGTGGCCTTGTTCTTAGGCCTGGCCTAACATAAGTGAGGGAGCATGGATCTGGCTTGAAGTAGCACAACATGACAAGCCAAGCCTCAGCTGTCCTAGTTAAGAAGGCCTAGGCACCACAGACCATTTTGTAGTTTCTTTTTTTTTCTTGCTTGTGTGTGTGTGTGTTATGGGTGCGGGAATGTGTGTGTGTGTGTGGGGGGGGGGTGTTGGGATGTTCTACACATTGCCTAGTGATGGTTAATCTAGTGCTGAACAAGTAGTAATTAAAGTGGGGCAGTAGTGGAGGTGGGTAGACCTCTGGACAAAAAGAGGGAGAGGAGATGGCTAAAAGAGAAAAAGGCAAGGGGTATAGGAGGGAGAGGAGATGGCTGAAGAGATATGGCATGGGGTATTCGAGGAGAAGGTGGTGGAAGAGAGATGAACTAGAAAATGGAGGAGGAAAGGTGGTAGTTGGGTACCATTGGGCATAGTGAGTTATTGGAAGGTGAGGTGGAGGTGGCAGTGGAAAGGGCAGGAGAGTGTACAATTGGGAGAAATATGTGAAAAGTTAGGGTTAGAATGTGTATTAAGTTCAAGGTTAATCTTGAGAACCCATGATAAACTAATGGATGTTTCAAGCTTTCAGTAGTTTTATATGTTATTAAGTTTCAGCCTTGCGATGGTCCTGAACTTGGCCTGATGCTTTGTTTCTTTTTTGCTGAAAAAGCCTAGTTGAAGGATGACATGACTTGAGCCTGTTATCATCCTATTCTTCACCGGTTGGCACGGTTGGTACTGTACTTTATTGGGCAATTCACTTGCCAACAGACCATTAAATAAATATTAGTATCAAGCTTTGCTAATAGGCACATCCAGCATTCACAATATGGGGGCACAGACCACCGTATCATGCCTCTATTTGGCCAGTAAAGAACAGACTGATAAGACATAGTAGCTCAATTCCTGCTTTTAATATTACCCAGCAATTCTGTAACTGTGGTAGTATTTAATGCATGCTTTTGGTGATGTAGTTCTAAAGTGATAATCCTGGCCTAACAATAGTTTTGCAACAAAAATAACTAAATAGCTGGTGATGCAAGGGCATATGATGCAGGCAGCATATGATCATGTTATCCTTATTCAAATGCTTGTGGATGGATGCTTTTGTATATGAGAAGACGATAAGACATATGCTAACTTAGCCAAATAACATAATTTGGCGTGCTGTTTTATGTGAGCAATTTTTTAGATCTATGATGCAAGGTCGGCGGATCCATCCCGAACCGGGTGGTTCTGTCCGATCCGAGCCATATCGGTGGCTCACCGGTACGGTTCCGACAATGAAAACGAGACCTGTTGCTGGAGCCATAGAAGGAGAAGAAAAGAGAGAGCGAGTGGGGCAGGGAGAGTCGAGAAGGGTGGCAGACGCCGGCAAAGGGCCGGCGGAGGCTGCGGGGGGCTGGCGGAGTCCGCCGGCCCTTCGCCAACGTCCGCCACCCTCCTCTAGCCCTCCCTCCCCCCCTCGCTCTCTCTTTCTCTTTTCTTCTTTCCCGCAGTGTCATGACCTCTCTCGGTACAGGTCCGACATGGCCTGTACCGTGTTATCCCGCTGGAAAACCTGTATGGTGCCCTGTACCGGTTCCTCCGACCTTGCTATAATGGCAATTCCGTTATTACATGGTATGGTAGGTATCTATATTTCAGTCTTGTTTTTTGCTTCATCTATAGAATATCCGCTTACATCTCTATGTTGTCATTCGTGCAGTATTCTGGTATTGTGGAACCCCATGAAATAGCGAAAGTCAGTCATGATAAAGAAAGAGATGCATATGATGTGGCTGCAGTGGCTGAGATTGATCGTACAGTGAAGAAATATGCTGATAATCTGCTACATGCTTTGGAAGGTGTAAGTTCAAGGTTGTCACAGCTGGAAAGTAGAACTCGTTACCTTGAAAGCAGTGTAGATGAATTGAAGGTTTCTGTTGGGAATAATCATGGAAGCACTGATGGGAAGTTGAGACAACTGGAGAATATTTTAAGAGAGGTATGCATTCTATAGCCTTTTGCTTAAAAACTAGCAGTGCTTGGTTTTCACTGTGGTTTGGCTTGGGCACCTTGTGCTACTACTGTTGCTTGGGTGTTTATTATTTTCCTAGTTACAAAAGTTAGCAGTTAGGATTACTTCATTTGTTTGGATAAAGAGTTGTATTTGCAGACAAACCTTCATTATTTGCTTGCCTTCTGGATTTTCTTGGTTTAGAAGTCCATTTAAAGGACTTTTAGCATGAAAACTTCATTGCTTTGTTCTCTCCATTTCTTGAAGGCCTTGAAGTTACATGACCAGCTTTTTAGCTTAATCTTAGAGGGTGCCAACTGGTCGAGTTGGTAAAGTCACTTGGTGTTGGATACCAGTGACCTTGGTTAAATCCCGCCTTCACCCTGATTTTGGTCAGTATTTCTCTTATCCTAGTTCTATTAAAAAACATGAAAAAAAAAAACAGTTCTGCTTAATGATGCAAAGCCTCCCTCCATCCATGCTTGAGAATCCTACTTCTACCTATCTTGTACAGGTCTGTCACTGCTGCATCTGTGCTTGGGCTGCATAATTATTTCAGCTGCTTACATTTATGCTAGTATTTGGCACATGCAATTCACATGACTTGCGAAGCGAAAAAATAATACAGGGATAATTAAGTCAGCATATGACAGCATATGACCACCATTCATTTCTTTCTCTCTCATTTTTTTTGGGGCCCCTAAACTGTTTGTTCCCTTGCTTAGATTCCCATATTTGTCTCTCTGTCTCTTTCTTTCTGATTGCAAAGGAAAAGGCAGCCTTTTCTTTAAAAAGAGATCTCTGTTGTAGACTTGTAGTACCATTGGGCTGTTAGGACTTACAATAAAAGAAAATTCTGGCTACAAAGAAAAATTCCAATCACAAAGGGAGAGTGCAGTCAAAAGGCTCTCCCGTGAAATATAGTAAGATTATCTATTCTGGTGCAAGGTAAAAGCAGGACTACAACATTTTTTTAAGCATTTCAGTGAGTCTCCCAGATAAAGACTAGTTTGGCAGGAAAAGGTAACCTATGAAGTGTGCAAGAATATCTTGATTGGTTCAAATATATAAATGCTTTGACTGCTATATGCATTGTTGTTATATAGTTGAATTGGATATTTGTTGGTAAATTGTTAACCATTACGACAACAAACATCGTAGCTAACAAGTCATGGGGCAAAAAAGGTAATCTCAGCCACGCCATTCATCTTGATTTTTATGGGGCAAAAAAGGTAATCTGAAAGGCAGTCACAGATCAAGATGTGCCAATCCCTTTTTTGTTTTTTTTTTTTGAGATGTGATGTGCTACCGTATATAAGATTTGTTATGTAAGTCACCATGCTTGTTCCCTCTCCATTTTCTTTCTAATTCAATGCATGGGAATTTGAAAGCTTGCATCTGAATCATATTTGATGCAAATTTGGAATTTATTCCTTGCAGGTCCAAACTGGTGTGCAGGTTTTGCGTGATAAACAAGATATTGCAGAGGCTCAGCTACAACTTGCCAAGTTACAAGCTTCCAAGAGTGAACAGGGGCCTGAAAAAGCTAGCACCGGACAACCAGACTCTTGGCAACAAGTAGCTTCACCGCCACAGCCTGTCCAACAACCACTTCAAGCCCCAGCTGCTCCACCTCAACCATCTCCACATCCTTCTTCCCTTGTTCCTCATGCTCCTCCACCTCCACAACAACAAAATCCATCTCCTGTTGTTCTTTATCCTTCACAATTGCCTCAGCCCCAGATGCCCGCTATACAGTCTCTAGCTCAAGAACCCTGCTTGCCCGCACCAGTTCAGTCAACAGAGAGTACACATCAACAGTACCAGATGCCTGTGCAGCAACCACAGCCGCCACCACCACAACAGTACCAACCAGCACCTCAGCTACAGCAGCCTTACTTGCAACCAATCCAGCCACCCCAAGCTCCAAATCCTCCACTGCTTCAACCTCCATTGGCTCATCCCCCGGAGGAGTCATCACCATATATGCCACAATCTCAAAGCTACCCTCATAGCATCCGCCAACCTGCCCCTCTGGCTCAGCCACCGACCAGGCCCCCTCCTACTCAACAACTTTATGGACCGAACACTAGCATGTATGAACCCCCAGCAAGCAGGTCGAGCCCGATGCATATACCCTATTCTGCCGGCTATGGTGCGGCAAGTGGTCCTGGTTTCTCTGAACCATATTCTTACAGTGGATCACCATCCTGCTATAGTAGCACTACAACAAAGCCATCTCCCTTTTCATCTTCTGCTCCCTCATCAGATGGAAGCAACTACCAGCGCCTCCCAACTGCTAAAGTATTGCCTCAAGCACTGCCAGCTGAATCAAGTTCTGGTGGGACCCCTGGGAATAGAATGCCAATTGATGATGTTGTCGACAAGGTTGCGACAATGGGGTTCTCCAGAGATCAGGTTAGAGCAGCCGTGCGACGACTTACAGAGAATGGACAGTCAGTGGATCTAAATGTTGTGCTTGATAAGCTTATGAATGATGGTGAGATCCAGCCACAGAAAGGTTGGTTCGGACGGTGACTGTGATTATTTATGTTATTTCTTTGTAAATAATAATTGTCATACTGTATATGAACCGTCTCAGTTTGAGTATTAGTGGAGTGTCTTGCTGTGGGGAATCTAGATTCCACGTGCTATTGGAGTGTATGCAAGGTTTTGATGTTTAAAAGTACCTGTCGTTTAACTGAAACAATTTTTATTGTTCGATTCACTCCTATCTTTTTCTGATTTATGGCCCTCTCCCATATGCCACATACTCTTACTGACTATTTATTTCTGCCACATACTTTTTTGTATGTTGTGTTTAAATATCTAATTTTATTTGTATATGCATATATATAAACACACATTTCCTTTCGTATTTTGTTGTGTTGTGTTTAAATATTTAATTTTTATTACTATGTTGTTACAATAGTTCGGCAATCTTCTATAATTTTTAAGGTTCTCATTCCTTAGAGCTCCAATTCTTGCCATACCATATGATAAATCTCATAATTTAGGATAATTGAAGAGGCATTAGTTTTTTTTGAAGTTGATAGTCTAAAATATTTTAAATGTCTATATATCTATTTGTATATCTATTCATATAAAAACAATCACAGAAGAGATGTAAATGATAAACAATAACAAAAACAAGTAGATCACTACTAACCTGTTCCCTTATCTATGGAGCAGCCGTAAATAATTCATTAATAGTTGAACGTTTATTTTTAAACTTAACAACTTGAGAATGATTTGGAGAATCTGTGAGCTAAAGAGAACAATTCAATAAAAAATTTTAATAATTCAAAGGATATTGTTGGTAAGTTCAAGACTTCCATCTTGCCCTTCAGTCTGTCGAGGTAGGAGTGTCATACGTACCGTTAATGCTTGCACTGTATAGAAAATATTTATTTTATATAATTTTGTTTATTTCATTCTCATGTTGTAAAATCCTAATATGTGTAAACTATAATGTTAAAACATGTAACCTTTCCAAACATCCCTTGTCAAATAGGGTTACCACTGAAATAATCACAGTTAGGGGCGTTCCTTGGCATAATCCAATCTGGTCGTCCTAAAATGGTAGCGGCAAAGCCACCATCCAATCCAAGATAATTGTATGAGCTTTGAAAATTGGATAAACACAAGTTCATATCCAACAAAGCATATAACAGATGATGGGATGAGCCTATATTTCCATCAATCTGCCGGTCACTATATTGTGGACTGCTATTACAAATATATTTTTTTTTATTTTTTGTATATTTTGTTTTCTAATTATCATTGGTATACTTATACTAGAATAATATAATAAATCTGAATTTACTAAAAAAAAATCTCCTTTCCATCCAAACCTAGTTTATACCTAATGTAGAGAATAGTGGACATTTTGACATCGACTGAAACTGATCTCTTTGACTTCGGTCATAACCGAGGTGAATGACTTCGATGTAAACCGAGGTGCCATTTTTCTCAAAGTAATAAAGATTAATAGTTAAACCAAAGCTAGTTAATGCACGATCGACATGATTATCACCGTGTGCTGCTCGTGAGGGACAGTAACTACGTTGTTAATGTACAACTGACTGTTACCATACAGTTAAGGCACATAGCGCTAAATCATATAACAAATGCATATTTTATCTTATATAAAGGGATAACCTAGGGATCATCAAGTAATCTCATTCAGAGACTCCTCTCGACATATTTTCTCCCTTCCACTGTTGATTTAGTATTCTAACTTAAGCATCAGAGGGTCCCCCACTGGAAACCTTCCTGCCAGTGGACTTCTTGCAGGTTGGCCTCGGCAACAACTGGTTTCCGTTCTCCTCGGTTTCACCTAATATTAATTCTCCTCAGTTCTCACTGACCTCATTACAGAATCTAGTGGCAATAGACTAGCATTAGAAGGAGGGCCCAGCAGACTGATATCAAGGAAGGGAGTACAATAGTTCATCACCATAAAGTCACGAAGGACTCGTAGAGCATTCAATGCCTCGCAGCAATGGGCTCCTGCATCACATGCTTCTTTGCAGAGCCCGACGCACGCACCACCGCCACCACAATCAGCAACACCTATGAATTTCGAGCAATTTAATCTGCTCGTACAGTAAGCACAAGACTTGATAGCAATAGTTTATGGCTTGCAGCAAACAATAGCATAGCAGGCACCGACCCAACCTGAACTAGCCCAGCCAAGTAACCACTCTCGACCACTGACGCATCATGCGCGACAGTCAAGTCTCCATTCCTGTCCTCAGAGCCCTGAACAATCTTGGTATAGTCGGCACAACCGACAAAGAAGTCCTAATCGGAATGGAAAAAAGCACACTCCAATCCCCTATTTTGACAAGAACTCTACTTCGAGTTGTTCGTCTTCTTGTGGGACAGAGCAATTGTCACATCGAGAAGTTGACCTCGATTGAAAGATTAAGGAGATGGGGCATCAGATTAAGGCATTAAAGACCGGACCTCAAGGCCAAATAATGACTTCAATTTTTCTACGGATACCCTTTTTTTTGACAGATCATGGAGGAACCAATTCTACCTCGGTTCAAAATGCCACAGCTGGGACCATACGACGGCATCTTGGATCCTTTGGACCATTTGGAAAGTTTCAAAGCTCTTATCATGTTGCATGGGGTGACTGACGCTATGCTTTTCAAGGCTTTTCCTACCGCTCTTTGCAAAGCAGCACAATTTTGATTTTCAGGGCTTTAGCCCCAATCTATCCACTCTTTCGAACAACTCGAACATCTCTTTACGACACATTTTGTTAGCAGTCGAAGATAGCGTCGGGGCTCTGATACATTGCTCGATGTCAAGCAGAGGGAAGGAGAGTCCCATAGAGATTTCATCAACCATTTCAATGCGGCGGAGTTGGAAGTCCGCGACCTGAATCAGTCGATCACGATGTCACCTACGAAGGGTGGGTTAAGATCGTCCCACTTTCTCTTCCCATTGGAAATGCTTCCCTGTGGATTTCGCCAAGATGTTGGAATAGGCAGAAAAACATGCCAATGCAGAGAAAGCTATGGCCTCTCATCGCGAGTCGGCTAGGCTAGGCCTAGTGGAGGAGGCAAAAGGATACGAAAAGAGAGGGGTGCTTCGAGGAGCAACTCACCCTGTGAAGAAGGAGGTTCTTGCCGACCGGAGAGCTCTCCTTAGAAGTTTGAGAGGTATATCCCTCTTAATACTTCGAGAAAATAAATTCTTAAGAAGATTGAGGGTCGAGACTCCTTACGGCCTTCATGGAAAATGAAAACACCAACGAATAAAAGAGACAAAAAGAAGTATTGTCGATCCCATCGTAGCCACAGACAATATATTGAAGAATGCATCTAGCTCAAGGATGAGATTGAAACACTCATCCAACATGAATCGTTGGATCGGTATGTACATAATCAGCGCGATTGAGAAGTGCCTGCCTCGGATCAACCTCCACTCGAGGAGCCGATCGATAACCGCTCGACAACGGTGGTTATCAGTACAATTGCGGAGGTGCAGACGAGGTGTTGAACACCTCATGCGACCAAGCCAAGCCGGAGGCAGGCGCTTCTCCAAAGAGATAGTGCACAGGTAATGTCATTTCTTTCTTTGATGCCGACTTGGGAGGAGCGCTGACTTCTCAAGATGATTCTATAGATATTTTTCTTACAATCGTCAATTATGATGTAAAGAGAATTTTAGTTAATAATGGATGTTCTTCCGATGTGTTGTTTTATGATACCTTCTAAAGAATGAAGTTATCTATTGGGCGATTGCAAAAAGTCAACTTACCTCTGGTCGGATTCTCAAGCGACTCTATCCCCATGGAAGCTGTGATTAATCTATCGGTTACCTCAAGACAATAGCCTTGAAAAAGTACTGCGAGGTTGGATTTTTTAGTGGTTCGGATCCTCCCTCCCCCTCGCCGATCGGCATGGCCTCAATGCTTTCCAAGCTGTGGTATCTACTTACCATCTGCTCGTATGTTTTTTCACTAAAAATAGAGTGGGAGAAATTCGAGGTGATCAGATATTAGCTCATCAATGCTACATGGCCGTCCTTAAAGAAAAGAAACCAATGGAGGCATTGCCAATTGAAGGGTTAGACATAAGGGACGAACTAAAAATGCGACAAGATGAGCCAGTCGAAGAATTGGTGCAAGTCCCCTTAAGGAAAGAAGAACTTGACTAAACTGTGCAGATTAGCTCGCAGCTAGATGAGGAGAATCGGGCAAAATTAATCAACTTTTTCTATGCCAATGATGATGTCTTCACCTAGTTAGCCACTGATGTTGGGAAGAAGCCCCAAAGTGATCGTTCACAAGCTCAATATGAACCAAGCATACCAGCCTGTGCGATAAGAAAAAAGGAGCTTTACCATGGAAAGGTAACAAGTCATAGACCAAGAAGTTGACAGACTTCTAGAAGCCGGCTTTGTATGTGGAATGAATTATCTTGACCGGCTGGCCAATGTTATACTTGTCAAGAAAGCTAATGAAAAATGGCGAGTTTGTATTGATTAGACCGACATGAATAAGGTTTATCCCAAAGATAGTTTTCTTCTCTCAAGGATTGATCAACTCGTGGATGCAACCTCGGGACATCAGCTCCTAACCTTCATGGATGCATTCTCCAAGGATGAGGAGAAAACAACCTTCATTACTGTCAAGAGCCTCTACTGCTACAAGATAATGCCTTTTGGTTAAAAGAATATAGAAGCAACTTATCAATAGCTTGTCAACAAAAGTTTTAAAGAATAGATTGGCCAGAATATGAAAGTCTATATGGATGACTTGCTCGTGAAAATTTGAGTAGCAGAGCAACACATAGCTAACCTGGAGGAAGCTTTCGCAACCACAGATAGTTTCGAATGAAGTTCAATCTAGCCAAGTGTGCTTTTGGTGTCATCTTGGAAAAATTTTAGGGTTCATGGTAACACAACGGGGCATCGAGGCAAACACGAAAAAAATCTGAGCAGTACAAGAGATGCAACCACTGAAGACAGTAAAAGAGGTCCAACACCTGGCTGATCGGATTACAATACTTGAAAGATTGTGTCTAAATTGGCTGAATGTTGTCTCCCATTATTCAAAGCTCTAAAGCAACCGAACAACTTTCAATGGACCGGAGTGTCGGATGGCCTTCGACTAACTTAAAAAATATTTGGGTCACCACCTCTCCTTACAAAGATACAAGTCGGAGAAACACTTTATCTATACTTAGTTGTTTATCCTTCTGTTGTAAGCTCAATATTGGTACGAGAAGAAGATAGATGTTAGAAGCTGATTTAGTATATAAGTTAGATATTGTGAGATGCTAAGATGAGGTATTCCAAGTTAGAAAAGACATTTAATGCTCTTATCATTTTTAGCTATGAAGCTTTGACCATACTTTCAGGCCCATTCAATCGCAGTGCTAACCAACCAACCAGTGAAACAAATTTTGCAAAGGCCAAAAAATGCAGATTAGTTGGCAAAGTAGAGCTTGGAGAGTTTGACCTTGAGTATCGACCTTAGCCTGCAATCAAAACACATGTGCTGGCTGACTTTCTAGTAGAATGTACTATTCTTGATGAAAATTATTCCTAGCTCCCCTAGAAAGGTAAGATTACCGGGAAACCCTGAATTTTGCATGTTGAAAGATTATCAAGCTCAGGGAGCAGCAGTGGTGATCTTATACTTACAAGGCCAGACAAAGTAATTATACAATATGCACTGCGATTCAAGTTTTCAGCCTTAAATAATGAAGCTGAATATGAAGCACTTGTTTACTAGGCTTAAGTTTTCTAAGGAGCTCAGCGTTCAACAATTGAAGGTCTTTAGTGATTCACAGTTGGTCGTTAGTTAAGTACGAGGATAGTTTGAAGCTCGAGGACCGTCGATGATCAAATATTTGCAAATGGTGAAGGACATCGCTTCGATATACATCAAATTCCAAGGATGAAAAATGCGAGGGCCCTGTCAAAACTAGCGACCTCGGAGTCAACTGATCTGACTAAAGCCATGTATTTTGAAGTTCTAAAGATGCTGAGTATCACAGAACCCAAGTTCATGATGAGCACTATGGTGGAGCTGAGATGGATAGATTCTTTCATCAATTTTTTGAAATATAAAAAATTGCTAGCAAATTGGGCTGGGGCTCGCTGATTGAAGCGCCAAGCTTCTCATTATATCCTTTTGATGACAGGTTATACTGAATATTCCAATTGCCACTCCTCAAGTGCCTTCATCTAACCGAGGCGGAATATGCGCTTTGGAAGGTACATGAAGAAATCTATAGCAATCATTTGGTGGGCCAATCCTTGGCTTACAAGATTTTACAACAAGGATACTACTGGCCGACCTTACAATGGGACGTAGTCGATCTTATCAAAAAAATTCAACTGATGTCAATGTCATGCCATCATTCAATGACGACTAGTTGTACCGTTAACACCGATCAGTGCCCCTTGGCCATTCGCACAATAGGGGATAGACATTCTCTGACCCCTTCTAGTGGCAACCGGCAAAGTAAGTTTCTCATTATAGCTATGGATTACTTTACTAAATGGGTAGAAACCAAACTAGTGGCTCGGATTACCGAGATAAAAACTAGAGACTTTATTTAGAAGATTATAATTTGCAGATTCGGACTTCCTCGAGTAATCATCACAGATAATAGGCATCAATTCGACAATGCTCGGTTCAAAAAATTTTGTGGTAAGCTCAACATTGATCACTGGTTTACTTCAGTAGCGCACCCCAAACCAATGGAGAAGCCAAAGTGACCAACTGAATAATTTTACAGAGGGTAAAAGCAAGATTGGACTTAGCAAAAAAATTATGAGCCAATGAGATGTATAGTGTCTTGCGGGCATACCAAACAAATTATCAAATTTCTACTTGAGAGATGACCTTCAACCTTACCTTTGGAGCAGAAACTGTGATCCCACTCTAGATCGGACTCCCATCACTTTGGGTGGAGAGCTTCAATGACCATATAAATTTAGATTAGCTTCAGGCTAATCTTGATCTTCTAGAGGAGACTAGAGAACAAGCTCGGATCTATAGTTCAGTACTACAACTCAA
This sequence comes from Phoenix dactylifera, assembly GCF_009389715.1. Lineage (NCBI taxonomy): Eukaryota > Viridiplantae > Streptophyta > Magnoliopsida > Arecales > Arecaceae > Phoenix > Phoenix dactylifera. The sequence goes on from NC_052397.1 coordinate 12,327,603, forward strand.
GAGTCAAGTGAAAGCTTGTTCAACCTGGAAACCTTGTATTAAGAAAAATCGAAGCGTCACAATTAGGAGAACTCGAAAAATTGCCCTCTAATTGAGAAGGATCGTACCAAGTAGCCGAAGCAATATGACCAAGAACATACAATCTAGGGTATCTCAATGGTACCTTAATTTTTCGGACTCGAAAGTCCGAGAATCTGCATGCATATTATCAGTAAGGCTCACTATATTCCAAGTTAATCCTTAATATATATCTATATTTTAGGTCAAACGATTATGAGTAACTCATCTAGATCAAATAAAATTAGGGATACCCCAAAAATGCTTGGGCCTCGACTTGAGACCCTGAGATCAAGGAGAGCCTAGTGAAAAAACCAACTGCTCCTAAGGAGACACCTTGGAAACATCGGAGACCTCCATAAGCCAAGCTCACCCAAAACATGAGTTAAATCTGGAGATGAACTCCAGAAACTCATACGAGGATAACCAAGGATCGGCTGGCACCCTCATCGATCCTCTGATCGGAATTAAGCTTGAGAAGAGGCATCAATAGAAACAAGTTCGGTGCAATGAATCGAACTTAAATAGAAAATAAATTATATTACTACAAAGCATTTGAAACCGAACTCAAGTACTTAGAAAAATTCCATTTTCATTGCATGAAGGAGTTTGTACATTGACCTCAAAATACCCGAGCAAAAAACAAAATACAATGAACTCAGAAAGGCCGAGTAAAAACAAAACAAAAAAGGATTCATTCCTCGTCATCGCCATCATCATCCTCATCCTCATCCTCATCCTCATTATCCTTCTCATCGCCGAGGTCAATGTGAAGACTGTTGAAGTCCATCTTTGGATAAAGTTTAAGGACTTGAGCTCGACAGTCTTCGAAGGTTTTCGCGGAAGCATTGGTGGCATTTTCAATGGATTCCACCCTGAATTGTCTGAAGAAAGGAAGTCATCTACTGCCTTAGCGACCTTCTCCTCGGCCCTACCAGCCATCTCTTTCGCTTTAGCGGCCTCCTTTTTCAGCCCGAGCAATCTTCGTTCGATAACTCCACTACTTGCTGCTCAGATGCCTAGAAGGCCTCTCTACCCTCAAAAAGATGACTATCAGAGATCATTGCACAAGTTTGTGCAGTCGAGGCTTGAGTTTACCCTAAGAAAATAAAGTTTTATGATAAAGAGAGAAGATAAAGAATTCTAAAGAAGTTTACCCTAAGAGTCGATCGGGCTCAAACCGACACTGATCAGTGTCTCCTCAGACAACAATTCTTATAATAGAGGAATCTTCGATTTAAGAAGTGTTCAAGGATCCCTGGTCGTCACTAGATAATCTTAGAGGTCGGTTCAAAGACCTCGAGGTATCTTCTATAGGGTCTCAAACTACCATGGCTGCTCAGAGAAAATGAAAAAAAATCTCTCCTTCTATCCATGAATGGAAGAGGGGAAACCTTAAATCAATTGGCAGCTTTTCCAAGGAGAAAAGTACCACCAATTGCTTTTTCGAGGATGCCTCTTTAAAGTGAAGCATCTCCAAAAAAGAGAAATTGAGGCTCAGATGTTGTGAAGAAGATAGAGTACAAGAAAACCTATGATGATCCGCTGGGAGTTTGGAACTAGCTAGGGCGGAATAAGGCTATAAATCCTCTTCAGCTGGAAAATAAAAAGGTGTAGAGATAATCCAAGCCCAGCCCCGAGAGTTTTCTTGTACGACTCGAGCCGAGAAGGAGGAGGTTTTGTAACTTGTTTCTCGGGACCAACAAGCCCAAATTTAAACTCAGGAGGGACTAAGTGTTGAGCTTGGAGCATGTCCAATTTCTCTCGGGTGAGGACCAACTCTTCGTATTCTAGGCCAAGTGAATTTTGGGCCCAACCACACTTAGAGGTCAGGAATGTCGAGCTTGAGGAGAATGGTCGAACGATCAACTCCCTGTTGAGACCTCGATCTCAGCCTCGCTCATAGTGAAGAAAATGAAAAAAACGAAAGAGAAAAAAGAAAGAAAGGAAAGAAAAAAATCTGAGCAGCCAAAAGCAAAAATCCGCTGATGATCGTTGGAGAGAAACTGGAGAGGATGCTGGAAGGAGTATCAAAGATGGAGAACTCTGTAAGAGAAGCACCAAGGGAGAGCACAAGCTGTTAGAGAGATTTGCAAAAGAAGCAAGAAGTGAGAAAGGAAGAAAGGGGATCGCCTTATATAGAGGCACAAATAGCTTTGATTGAGGTGATGGCTCAGTTTTTCGAATTGATTCAATCATGTGTCAGCTCAGGATACAGCATGAGCAATCTATCTGGATTGCCACATTAATAACGCTTCAGGATAGCCCCATCATGATGATGCTTCGAAAAGATCAATCGATGCATTAATGCTTTGTTTTAGATGTTTTATCCTTGGTTAAGATGACCATACAACTTTCATCGCCAAAACTAAGATTAATTCCAGACTCAAAAGTAGAGGGCAAATGATGAAGAAAATATTAAACATCTTGCTGAAACCGACCTCTTTAACTTCGATCATAATCAAGATGAATGACTTCGGCGTAGATCGAGATGCTACTTTTGCTCGAAGTAATAAAAATTAACAATTAAACCAAAGTTGCAGTTGATCCACGATCGATGCGATTACCATAACATGCTGCTCATATGAAATGGTTACCATATTGTTAACGTACAACTAACCATTATCCCACAATTAAGGCACATAATGCCAAATTAGGTAAAAAAATTGCATATTATACCCCATATAAAAGGGTAACTCGAGAATCCTTGCCTAAACTCATTTAACGACTCCTCTCGACATATTTTCTCCCTTCTACTGTTATTTTAATATTTTACCTTAAACATCGTAGGGTCCTCCACCAAAAACCTTTCAATTGATTTTTTGCAAGCTGGCCTCATCTCACCAACCTCTGTAGTGGCAACAATATCCATCACATTAGTCACTATCACTCTCTGCGCTACTGAAAGATTAGAACTACATCTAATACCACTAATACCATTAGTAATAATCTACAACCTCTCTCAGTAGAAACATTCAAGATCCTGGCACCTGCAAATGCGGAACCAAACGCGCACCAAAACAATTTAATTTTTCGGTACCTACAAACTGAACACCATCATAATTAACCAGCCTAACCAAACATCAGACGGGCAAAGGAGCCAAATTTAGCAGGCGTTCAAAGAACTATTTCCACCACAAATAACATACTAATACGAGAGAGAGAGACGAATGCCTCAACACTTATTAACAGTAGTACAATTATTGTTCATACATACAGCGAAGCATAAGGCTATGAGAACAAGAAAACCGTATTAAACCCCTTACAACGAAGCAAGACCCGACACATAACCCAACACTAAACAAGAAGTACTACCACTCTACACCAACTCAACATATATATTTCTCCTCTCCAAATGAGACAGGAGCAGTGGAGATTTTTTTTTTCTTCTTTTATGTCCTGCCCTGCATCCCCTGGGTGGCTTCCTTGGTCCGCTGCCCGACATGCCCCACCGCTTCTGCCGTCCGCTGCCGCACCTGCTCCAGCTGATTCGGTGCCTTTGATACGAGCCTCCGGGCCTCCTCCATGAAGCATGAGAGCGACGACAGACCCGTAAGCCCGAAGGCACCGGATGCCAGAAAACCGATCACGGCCAGACCGATGGCGATCGCCGCCGGGACCAGCACCGGGCTGAAAAGGAGAAAGAGCGGGGTGGTGATGGCGAGGCCAACGACGCTGGCGGTTAGCGTCACGCCAGAGAGGACGAGGAGGAGTCCGCCGATGGGGAAGACGGCGACCACGGTAAGCACCTGGGACTTGGATGGGCCCTTCTCGGGGAGGAAGCCCCTTAGGCCTTCAGGGAGGCGTTCGGCCATGTCTGCCAACGGAGGCTGTGGAGGAGAGAAGAGAACGGAATGGATATGAGAGGAGGAAGGGCTGGAAGAGATGGAGACCGAAGAGGAAGAGAGGGGTGTGGGGTGGTATTAGAGGGAGAGAAGAGGCTGACACGTGTGAAGAGGCTGACACGTGTTAGAGAGAGGTCTTGGACATGTAGCTCGGCGATTGGGATGACCTTATAAACTGCCACCTTAGGGTTTTGCGGATGTGCACCCTCGGGATGGTTCGGCCTAAATTGCACCAGACGAATGAAGGCAATGTTCTCGGCGTTTGGTTTCACGGTTCAGAGTTGATTTTGGCAGCATTTACGCCATCTCAGGCATAAATGCATGATCGGCATAATAATTGCCACAACATGAGTCATTACCATGCAATTAACGTACGACTAGTCATTATCGTACGATTATTGCATCCTCTGGTAATTAAGGTAACGAACATTGATCCCATCCTATATATAGAGAGAACTGGGGGGACCCTCAAGTAGATTCTTTGGAACTCTCTTTTACTCTATCATTTCTTTTTCATTCTTCTACTTTTGCTCTAGAATTCCACTGACTTGAACATCGGAGAGTCTTTACCAAAAACCTTCTGACAAGAGAACATTTTTGTAGGTCGGACTTGCATTTCAGAGAAGCTCGACAGCTTTTCAACTTTTTGAAGCCTACCCTCAGTTTAAGTCCGATTTGCTCTTTATCTTGGTATCGGCCGATCTCAATTGATCTCGAGAAATGACTGACCTCAACTCAAATTTTCTTGACAACAAGTTCAATATTTAACATTATCTAAGAGGAATTTCATCTAATAAAAGCAAGGCATGAAGAAACGATGCACTTTTCTGTTACGACTGTTCCAAGAAGATTGGCCATTTCCATGCTCAATCCCACTAGCGATGGCTAATCAAGAGAGGCAACAGCAGAGGCCACATCGATTGGTTCACTGCTTGTCCAACTAGGGGTGCAAATGGGTTGGGTCAGGTCCGATCTTGAGAGGCCCAGATCCGACCCGAGTTCTTGTTCGGGTCCTAATTTTAGACCCAAACCTGACTCAATTACAGATCGGGTCGGGTCGGGTCCACGGCTACAATTTTGATTGAACGGATTATTCGGGTCAGGTTGGATCTATGTATAACTCGGACCTGACCATAAAATTTGGGTTCGGATCGGGTCCAATTCGGGTCTGGGCCGGGTCGGGTTCGGTTCGGGTCATCTTTGGAATTTTACCATCAAAATGAGTGTGAATCACTTTCCTTTCTTAATGTAATGTTGGAGTCAGGTATTAGTATCTTTTACATTTGGACTTACGTTGCACTCTTGAATTGTAGAAGTTGACAAGATTTCAATGAAGAATGCGGATTATTGGCCCAAGGCCCGATCTCTTATCTGGTTGGAGAAACAGTGAACATATTTTGCAGTAAAATATATACAAATTACTACAATAGTTAATGGATAGTTCAATCAAACATAAAGTTGTTATGAGCATGAGAAGGCCAACAAAGAATTTATCAATATCTATGGCTATGGAAAGTAATTGCTGCCCTCCCATTATCCGAAACCACCAATAACCATAGCAGTAAACCGAAGGAGAAACCATAGAAGCAAAAGAATACAAGGTAAAGCCCACCCACCATCCACAACTCCAAATAAATTCCACAAAATCCAACCATTTCCTTCGATCTCTTTTATTACATATCTAAAGGACGTCCCTTCTTCCAAACTAGAAGCACTTCTAACACTTGTGGAAGAGCTAAAGCACACACAGAAACCGCTTTAGCTTATTCTTTAAAGGTCATTTTGCTAATGCGGATGCAATTGCCCACCATGTTCATCAACCTGTAATTCTGAGCATATATTCTCGGTACAGCTTTAGAATAACTTCAAATTTGTTCATACCAATGCTGAATCAAAAGATACTGCATTCCAAATACACCAAACATTGCATTCAAATAGTCTATTGTTTTCAGCTTTACACATCAGAAGCAACAAATTCGGGTGCCAAAGTAGCAAAATTGTTGCAAAAATTTGTCAATCACTGCATTTGATATGAATAGAAGCAAAAGCCTTGAACCGACAACCAACTAACAAGCAAGATCACCAAGATGATAACAAAGAACTCAAAATACTCAAACTGAAGGCTGATGCATTCTGAATCTTTATCCTCCATGGCTCTAATTAGCAAGCTTTTTAGACATTTTAAATAACATAAGCACTCATGCAGCTATGGAAAAGGATAATAGATATAATTAACTATGGATAAAAATTACAATATTATTAACAATGTAAACATAATAATGAAGATGATTGTTACCGGCATAAGTTAATCATCAGTATTAATAACAACAGTAATTTCGTAATCTTCAACCTTGCATTTTGTATGAGGAAGCAGGTCATCTACAAATGAAAAAATTATGAAATTAAAATTTGTAAAGTTTTAAAGCATTAGTACATAATAAAATTTATGGATGCTCTAGGAATTGAACTTGCAAGACGAGGCAAGATGTCTTGAAGCCAATCTTGTGTGCATATCAATACCTCAACCGTATTCGGAGATAGATTACTACGAAAATCATTCAAAACCCCACTAGCAGTACCGATGGCAGACTCAAATGCAATGGTAGAAACAAAATTGCCAAGATATCACATACCATCCTAGACAATATTGGATATTTTGATTCATTGAATCTCCAATACTCTAGAATGTCAAAATTTTGATCCTCTAATGGATGAACCTGCTCAAAAAAATAACATCACAAGTCATTTTTATTAGTATTATTGACTCATATTTCAATATAGGCATCCAAATTAGAGATCATAAAATACCTTCTCTTCCCAATAGGTCTCTAATTCTGACTTGGATAGTTGGGTAATTTCTTTTTTTTGGATAAATTTTTCATAGTTATGCATAAAAAGTTTCTCATCTCCTCTATCTTGGGATGTAGACACCATCTCCTCCACTTGAACATGAGTGATATTTGCACCATATAAAATTGTATAATAATCATAAAATTTTTGAAGAACATCGTGTTCTTTGTTGATCTCAAATGAAGCACAGTCACCATTACTAGAGATTTTCTGAAAGCAATACTTAATAAGCTTCATCTTATGTCTTGGATCAAGAATAACCCCTACGATAAGAATGTGAGAGCATTCCTATCAATACTTGTCAAATTTTTTTTGCATCTTTAAGGACATCATCATCACAACTATATTTGAACTCCTAGATTCTTGAATCAAGAGCATATGTATTCTCCAAATTTCATGGAGACACAAATTTGCGGTTGGCTTTTTTATTTGTGAAAAAATTTCAGTTTTATGATAGAAAACCTTTAAGAAGTTACAAATAATGATGCCTTGAGACCCATCTTTCTCAGTTGGTGCATCTTCAAAATTAGGATCCTAGGCCACAAGTTGCATAAATACATCCTTGATTGTAATGCATTATTTAACATGAGATACGTAGAATTCCAACAGGCAGATATATCTACGCATAATCTTTTTTTACCATTCATCTTGAATTGTTTTACAATTCTACAATTCTCATAAACATTTCCAACCTTGCTTGAGATGATTTTATATATTTAACAACCTCGCGGATCCTATAAATAGCACCCTCCACTACCTTCAACCCATCTTTCACAATCAAATTAAGAATATGTGCACAACAACGCACATGAAAAAATTTACCATCTAAAAGTAATTTTTTTCTAAATTGTTTTTGAAGTTTCGTTGATACAACTATATTTGCTGACAAATTATCAAGGATGATTGAACCCAACCTGTTGGAAATTGTATCCTAAATGTCAATCGTCAGCATATTGATGATTGAATTTTGTAAATGAATTGACAAATTAATAAAGTATTATTTGGCATTATTCATCATTTCATCTTCAAATGAACTCTTATATGATGAAGTCCTTAGGACTTATGTTATGATAAAGGAGGATTTATCTTTGAGTCCTTAAACTTGTTCGCGACCAAATGATATGTTGTTACTAGGACGACAACATTATCGAGATTAGGTCGTTGTGTGACATATACGTTGGTTGTTCTCTTAACCAAGGAGTGTGGAGACACTGGTATGCCACATAGGTGAAGTATAGGAGTACATTTCACCGAACGTGACCAATTCCGGAATGCTCTACTGTCGAGAGATGTTCCGAGTAGATATGGGTATAAGTTTGGCTCTCTGACCTGAGTCCGCAACCTATGATTAGCAAGCAACTCACTGTACTTTGGTACCAGACTACCTAAATTTCTAATTCAGTGACGGAAAGTCACTGGGTGCAGTTAAGTACTTGCGTAGTCAGTTTTGAGTCAAGATGGAATTGACCCCTCCTGAAAATAGGAGATAATGTCTTGTGATTAATTTAGCAAAACCTTGGCTAGGATAATCCCAGTGAGGAGTCACGGGATATCTAAAGTTAATCATATAATGGATGTACTAATTATAGGGTTGACAGTGAGCTCTAAGTCATCCTGGCATTAGGAGTCAAAGAGATTGAATTATACAGTAACCATAGTCCAGGATTCCAGAATATTTACTTCACATATATTCGGCCTATCCGGATATCGGGTACCATTACTGGATGGTCACATCGATTAGTATAGGAAGATGTTCCTATACTACTGGCTTAGGTTCGAACCTATGAGGTCATACATATAGAAGTTTCTAGGTTGATCAAATGGCTGATTGATAATTAAGAATCATTCAGGAATAATTTGGTCAATTCGATTGACAAATTATTCTAAGCAAAAGTTGCATTAAAATAATTATTGAATTATTGAAGGATTAATTAGCAATTAGATTGCTATTGAACTCAATTTGATTGAGTAATTGGGCTTAGGTTGAGCCAAATTGAATAGGATTCAATTTGGGCTGCATCAGGGTTTGACCTAATTGGATTAGGTTCAACCCAAGTAGATTGAGTTTGACCAAATTGATGAGACTTGACCCAATTAGATTGGGCTTGATCCAAATCAATTAGAAGACCTTATTTGATGAGGATTATGAGTCCAAATAATTAGAATTGGATAAGGAGAAGAATCCCTAAATTTTAGGAACCCATCCTTATCTTCTTGGAGAAGAATGACACCTTGATTTATCCCCAATATTTTCCATGCCTATCCTCCTTATTTTTGGCCAAAAATTGGCATGAGAAAGAGAGGAGGCTGGGGCTATATTTTGTATAAAAATGGCACCTTAAATCTTTCTAGAAAAATTTAGATGAATTTTCTAATTTGTAGGGATTGCATGGTGCATGAAATAGGGTGGTCTGCGGCTGAACTTTGGATGTATGAATTCCTATCTTTTAGAGATCCAAAATGCACGAAATTTGGATATGTTTATCTCCTCTTAGCTGCCAAACCACCAAAACTTTTTGGAGATTTTATCAGCTAAATTAGGTGTGAGGCGTGGGGTGGTCTTTTGGCTATAAAAGACCCCCATGGGTTCAAAATATATAATATTTAGAAGTTTCAAAAAATTCTGAAAAAATTTTCTGAGGGCCTCCATCCCTTCTTCTCTTTCTTCCTCACATCCATCCTCCATATCCTTGAAGAACAATCAAAGGTTGAGTGTTTAGAAGGAGACAGCTTCAACCATTGCAACGTTCCTGCACGAGCTAGCACTCCTGCGGAAGACGATCTACCTAGGGCTTTGCGTGTACTTCTCATAGAGGCCATTCGAGTGCGTGGATGCGAAGTCAAGGATCAGATCCACAAGTTTCTTCTATTATAAAAGGTATTAATCCCACATCAATATTTTATTTTAGAGTCTGGGTCTAGGTCTGATTTCTCGAGGTTTTACCCTTCTTTGGGGCTCCTCGCGGAGTTATCTCCAGAATTCATTCGATGGATATTCGGAGATTAATCGAAATAGAGTGTTTACCTTTCAGATCTGATAGTTAATCATGCATGAAAGTTTTAACATAATTATTTAAATGATTTCGGCATAATCCTATATGTTCTTAAGGTGCTGATTTCTAGATTTGATCTTGTAAGAATGCATGAATTAAATTGTTTGATTCGGTTTTTTCATTGCGTTTTAAAACTTAAAAAGAACTATGTATGGCTTGATCTCTCTTATGAAGGGGTACGTAGGCAACCCGATCAGGTTCAGCTATGGTTTTTTTTTTAAAAAAAAATTAAGCATGCTTAATACCGAAGAACCTAGGATTCATTTTCACAACCTTCTCTCAATATTCCAAGATAAAATATAACTAACTGTACAATCACTAATGACTAAGCTCATATGTGGTGAAGGAACCAACTTAAAATTGATGAATGCTTTTTAAGTTTCCAATCATTAATGATGTAATGTGTAGTAAGACACATGTATCCCAATGTTTAATTTGATGCGCAAATGCCAGATGTTAAAGTTGTTTCTTCCACAGCTCGTCTTAAACAAATTTTCAAGTTTTCGTTTTTCCTTTTCATATGTTTTAAAGCAATTAGAAGCCAATGTTGTCCTTGAAACAATATGAAATTCTAGTCTAAGGTTTTTAACAAACATCTGAAAAGCTGAACGTTCAACTGTTGTAAATGGCAACTCTAGAATTACCATTTTTGTGAGGTCCTCAGAGCTTCTTTCTTGATCAAATGAATAGGAATTTAACTCTTCAATGCAACACCATTTTTTGAAGTCACAGTGCCTATTAATATTTTATGTTTCCTATCAAGATATTTTTTTGTCTTACAGTTCTTTGTATGTTTGTGAAAATGACTTGTCCAATTTTTAGGATCGGCTGAAAAAATAAAATGGCAACAACTGCATTTAGCCTCGTTTTTTTGGTTTTCTACCCACTATAATGATTCCATATCTTCGGCCTTCTTTTTTTGTTTGTTTTAGAGCTATCTGTATCATAGGGCTCTATAGCTTGAGAACTACTAAAATGAAGTGCACTTGAAACTTCAGCCATGTTTTCATTGCCACCCATCATAGTAATAACCTATTTTGCATAAAATTCAATAATGATGTATAAGCATGAAATGCAACTAGATACAATGAAAAAAAAATATCAGTTTCAAAATAGTTTCATAACAATGTATAATCATCCTGAACAACAGCCATTCAAGATAACTGCTTCCCTCTTAAATCCTCGGGATCAATATTTAAAATACACTGATACTATGTAATAAAAGCAGGAGAGCAAATGATATGATCCATTTGTTAGCCAGCATACTAAATAGTCCGCTGGCATCAAATCTCTACCAACTATCAAGTATTGAAAAATAGAAACCTCATCCACATTATACTCTTGTTGTAGATAACTTACAACACCTACCAATATTAAGTGGCTCACTTGTGCACTAGTTTATTTTGTATGAGTTTTCATGGATATACATAAATGTATACACCTATTGTAACATCTAACTCAAATAGTACGAGATATTATAAATGTGACAACCAAGCTTTCTTTTTTTGATCATATAGTGCATTAATTAAAAAACTTCTCCTCAAGTTTCAGAGAATCAAAGCTCATAATCATCACCAAGATCCTAAGCCAAAGCTGAAAAAATATGGCCAAGTGAAATTCATCTGCACCTTGGACTGCAGAAATGTGATAATTCCTTCATCGCTATGTTTTCACTTCTCATACACCAAAATCCAGAAAAATAAATATAAGTTGCCATCTAAAGAGCAATTAATCTAGAGAAGGGGACAAGACCTCCTTGATCAATTTGCATATAGCATTTTCTCTACAATTGATGGCACTCAAAAATGCAGTGGCAAGTGAGAACACTTCAAGATGATGCTGTCATAGCATGTCACAAGTTAAAGTCCAAACACAACCAATATTATTGTCATGGAACAAATTAACTAATCATGCAAATTAATCATGTTGTAATTAATTAATCATGCAAATAGAACAAATTAACAAGATGGAGATGTCTCATTCCTCCCATAGAAAAAAATGCATTCACATAGAAAGTTAGGCGGAAAATAGAGCCAAGGCCGGCATCCAGAAGCCCACTTATGCATTCATCAAATAGTCAAAAACATTAGAAACAATGCTGAAACCTAGGGTTATTCAAGGATCCGAATCGAAGTAATATCTCAAGGAGGAATACCTAGGGTTTCGAAGAACTGAAGAAGGGAGGAATATCTAACGGAGGAAGAATCAAAGAAGGGAGGATGGAGGATAACAATGTAGGGCAAGTTGCAGATCTAGAATTTTGGAGGAGGGAGATACCTTGGGAGAAGGGACGAAGCACGCCGAAGTTGCCGAACGCTGAAGAGACTCGCTGAATCATTGTAGGCTCTACGATTTTGCACGAGCATGAAAGGGGAGATTAATCCGGGAAGGAAGGGTTTTCTCTAGGGTTCCTCGACCTCAGCCCTCAGGGGAGAAATGGAGAATCGGAACTCGGAACTTCCTCTTCGAAAGAGAGCTAATGGGCTTATGGCTCTAGCTAGTCTGGGCTAAAAGCTTGATTCAAGTAGTGAATGGGTTATGAGCCTCCTCATGAAAAACCGACTGTTAGAGCGATTTTCTCTATGGGTTGTGGCTACAGTCTGTGGGCCTGCGGGCCTAAATGGATAATCTGGGTTCGGGTCGCTCAGATCGGGTCGTTGCGTAAGCAATTCAAAATTGACCCAAAAAAAGGATCGGATCAGGTCCGAGTCAAGTCGAGATTGGGTTGATTCAGACCCGACCCAAAAAATAGAACATGTCTGAATCCGACCCGAACCTACGAGTCTCTAAAACTAGTCAAATTGGGTCTAACTAGGTCGGGTCGTGGGTCAATCTGACCTATTTGCAACTTTGTGCCTAACTTGCCAACCACGGTTTGAACATAGGCTATGAGCCGATGCGCTTATTACTTTGGTGTGGAAGTACGGATGGCTGAGGAGATTAGGGGGGTGGTTCTATATACACCCCCCTATTGCTAAGGACACCCCCCAAAAACCAAAAAAAAAGTACCCAAACTAACCTTTAGTGTAATTACCATATTGCCCTTGAAATTTTCTCAGTACACCCCCCTTCCTCCTCCTCCGTTTCGTTTTGAAAAGCAAAAAAAAAAAAACACCCCTCAAACCCCCCTTAAACCCCTTGATCCATTTACATCGTTTAGGCGATCTTTGAAGGAGATTTAAGCCCCATTCGAAGCATGAACAAGCAACTAGTGATTTGGGACGAAGAATCGGCCGCAAAGGTACGTGTTCCACCTTGTTTCGAAATTTTTTTTTTTTCACGGTTCGTGCTCCGTTCGGCACTGGATCGCCGAACAAAAGGCTTCTGTTCGGCTGAACAGTGTCGAACAGAAGCCTTCTGTTCGGCAACCCTCAACCGAACAGAAGCCTTCTGTTCGGCTGCACAGTGCCGAACAGAAGGCTTCTGTCCGGCACTGTGCAGCCGAACAGAAGGATTCTGTCCGGCTCTGTGCAGCCGAACAGAAGCCTTCTGTCCGGCACTGTGCAGCCGAACAGAAGGCTTCTGGTGCCAAATCGCGTGCCGTGCTGAATTTTGTGCCGAACAGATCCTCTGATTCATTAATTCTTGGTGATAAATTATTTTATATGTAGGGCTATGCTACAACCGAATCGAGTATAATTGGATCAGAATTTGTACTGGATTACACAAGCGAATTTACAACTTACGAGGTATTATAATGTATTGTGCAATTTTGTATTAGTTTAGCGAGCTATTTTTACAACTGTGTACTTACATAAATTGTTTAATGTATAGATCTTCAAGAGTAGAGAGGACTTGTGTAATTGGTGTCGTGAAGCTGGGAGGCGAAATGGTTTTGTTGTTGTAATCAAATCATCCGATGCAGGTACCATTTCTAAGAAACCCAGAATTACGTTAGGTTGTGAGAGGGGTGGGACGTACCGAACCAAGCCAGCAAAGCGAATAAAGACTGCCTGTGGGACAAAGAAGTGTGGATGCCCTTTTGCATTAAGAGGAAAGAAATTGGATACTGCGGATGATTGGATATTACTGGTCGTATGTGGAGTGCACAATCATCCCGCTGCAGAGAATCTGGAGGGGCACTCATATGCAGGGAGATTATCTGAGCAGGAGACGGAATTGTTAGTGGATATGTCGAAGAGTTTGGTTCGTCCAAAGGACATATTATCCACATTGAAGGAAAGAGATGCCCTCAATGTTACGACTATCAAGACTATCTACAATGTACGTCAACGGTTTAAGGTTGTAGAGAAAGCCGGGAGGTCTGAAATGCAACATCTATTAGGTAAATTATCAGAGGCTAAATATATTGAGTGGCATAGGAATTGTACTAATACGGATGTTGTGCATGACTTATTTTGGGCACACCCTGGCAGCATTGATTTGTTCCGTGCATTTCCCCGTGTGTTGATAATGGATTGCACGTACAAGACGAATAGGTATCGTCTTCCGCTCTTAGAGATTGTGGGGGTGACATCTACTGACATGACATTTTCAATTGCTTTTGTATACTTAAATTCTGAGCGGGAAGAAAGCTATACTTGGGCATTAGAGAGATTGCGCAGTGTCATAGCTGATGATGTTTTGCCTGAGTTGATTGTTACAGATAGAGACTTGGCTTTGATGAATGCAATTCATAGAGTATTTCCTACTGCTAGACATTTATTATGTAGATGGCATATTAGTAGGAATGTTTTGGCCAAGTGCAAAAAATTTTTCGAATTGAAGGAGAAATGGGATAAATTTATTATGAGTTGGAATGTACTAGTGCTGTCCTCCACGGAAGACGAGTATAATGATCGCTGGAGTGCACTGCAGAGAGAGTTCGGTACCTATCCAGATGCACTACAGTATGTGTCAGATACTTGGCTGAGCAAATACAAGGAAAGATTTGTTGCGGCGTGGACGGATACATGCAGGCACTACGGAAATGTGACGACAAATAGGTATCACAAATAAAGACTCATTTAATTTTAATTTGCCTCAATTGTTATATCTAACTTTCATTTGTTTACTAGGGTCGAGAGTGCACATGCAAAGCTCAAAAAGCAGCTTGGATCAAGCCAAGGAAGTTTCGAGTCATCTTGGACTAGAATACATGGATTGATTGAGTTGCAGCACAGCTCCGTTAAAGCCTCATTGGAGAAGAGTTTATTGGTAGTGCAGCACAACTTCAAGCCAGCTGAATTCAAAGAGTTGCGAGGTTTCATATCTATAAGTGCGTTAAATCATGTCCTCGCCCAATCGAAACGAGCCAATTCAGTTGGGTTTGATGATTCAAATTGTGGGTGCGCTATTCGACGCACACATGGTATACCATGTGCTCACCAGATTGCGCGGTACAGGGTGGAAGGTCGGCCCATTCCTCTCGACTGCATAGATCCTCATTGGAGGAAACTTGATATTGTGCCTACCCCCCCCGTGCAGCCAATTCAGTTGAGTTGTGATGCAGAGTTAGATTTGATTGCGCTACGATTCAAGAAGTTAGATGGGGCTTCTCAATTGCAGATGATCAAGAAGTTACGAGAGATTGCAAGTCCAGATAGTACACCTCTTTTAGAGCCTGCAAAACGGAAGACCGGTTCACGTGGGCGCGCTTCAATGAAGGTTGATACGTCTACTCGACGTGACCCGTCTGCGTTTGAGTTGGTTCTATCTGGACAGGATAGTTATTCACCTGGTGTTGAGAAAGTTACCATCCGCAATCCATCTACTCAGATTCAAAAGAGGCGGCCCAAGCAAAAGGTAAGTACCAAATATTTATTTCCTTACAATAGGTATCACAACGTCTACGAGACGGTCCGTGCCGTGCCGGTATGTGATGTGCCGATACGGGACATGTCGGGACGTGCCGTGCCGAGATGTGCCGATACGGGACATGTCGAGACGTGCCGTGCCGAGATGTGCCGATACGGGACATGTCGGGACGTGCCGTGCCGAGATGTGCCGATACGGGATGTGTCGTGCCGAGATGTGCCGATACGGGATGTGCCGTGCCGAGATGTGCCGATACGGGACATGTCGGTACGTGCCGTGCCGAGATGTGCCGATACGGGACATGTCGGGACGTGCCGTGCCGTGCCGGTACGGGATGTGCTGAGACGGATAACTATTTGGATATTTCTGCCATTGTTACATATTTTCTATCATTTGATATTATTTGCAGGTTTTTCGTACTAGAGCCCAGTCACATACGCCCATTATCTATATTGATGCTATTCCTTCTGCCTTGAGACCATACATCCAGCATATCAAGGATGTAAAAGCTGATGGGAATTGCGGATTTAGGGCAATAGCTGACTTACTGGGATTTGGAGAAGATGACTGAGTGCGTGTTAGGAAAGATTTATTGCAAGAGTTGCAATGTCATTCGGACCACTATCGCACATTATATGGTGTGGAAGGGACGATTGCTGAGATCACTCATGCATTATCATATTATGATGATTGTCCACCATATGACAGATGGATGACTATGCCGGACATGGGTCATCTTATAGCATCCTGCTATAATGTTGTCCTATACTATCTCTCGTTGCAACAATGTCTGACCTTCCTACCTCTCCGTTCTGTGCCAGTACCTCTTCTATCCCGCAAAGATATCGCTATCGGATTCGTAAATGGAAATCATTTTGTTGAGGTACTACGTTCACAACACTTGCGAATATTTAAATTTGCTTATTTAATTTTGCTTATAATTTTGTAGCTATTAATATTTTCTTATTTCTAATTTTGAAGGTGTTCTTGT
The DNA here is from genome assembly GCF_009389715.1 of Phoenix dactylifera. NCBI lineage: Eukaryota > Viridiplantae > Streptophyta > Magnoliopsida > Arecales > Arecaceae > Phoenix > Phoenix dactylifera. The sequence continues at coordinate 12,344,156 of NC_052397.1, forward strand.
TGCCGGGACATCCCGTTCCGCCAGTAGCGACCAACTGGCGAAAATATCATCTTCCTTGTGCTACCGGATGGGAAAATTCATATGAAGCCCGGATTCAACAGTTCAAAGAGAGCATCTCACCTAATGTTATAATTAGCGAGACAGTAGAGTTAGATTGATTGTTTATATATGTACAATTTTTTAAAGTTGTAAATTTTTTTGGGCTCTTAGAGTCATGTACTGTGAAACTCCATCATCAATATAAATCAAAAAATATCTGTCTTCGCATTGTTAGATTGATTGTTATGTGCACTGTTATATTTGTGTAAAATAGAACGGGCCAGGCTTTACAAAGATTACACGTAAATGTACCAAAAATATATATTTTTCATTAATATCAACAGTTTCAAATTACACAAAAAAAAAAGTCGAAGCTACATAATCAAAATAAAGGCTCCATCATCAATCCCTATGACGCCGTCGTCGACGCGTGTACTGCTGTACGTCCGAATGAGAGGGTGCTGGATCCGAATGAGAGGGTGCTGTACTCGGGCCAGGCTCATCACCCAGAAGTAACTGATGCATCTGACAAATAGCATGAAATAGGTGCCCGGCACCTAGTGACGTAGCCTCTGAGGGACCCATCCGTACAATGTCGGTACTGATACCGAGTGCATCTGCAATACGCCGCCGGTGCATGTCAGCATCATCATGACCTCCCCTAGCTCCAGAATGAGTACTCGAGCGCAGATGAGGAGGCTGAACTGCAACGTGCGTGATACGGAGATACCACTCCATGTATCCCGGTACGCTGTCTGATGGCTGGGTAACTGGGTGGCTCCTGCTCGCCTGGCTCAGCACGTGGTCCTCCCACCGCTCCCAAAGCTGATCCATATAGGAGTAATGTATCCGGTACGAGCCTGCTGTGGAACCTCTGTTGGCTCGCGTAGGGGCTAGTGGCGCTCGAGGGATGGTTTGAATACGACCAAACTGTCTAAGAACCCTTTCTGGATGATAGGGTTCTACGATATCAAGGCACTTGATGGAGCCACTAAAAAATGCGATATCAACATATGGGCGATCTCCCCGAAGCCGATGATGGGGATCCCAAATAACCTGCAAAACAAAAGGTCCATTTCAGTTTTATACTATATCGCATATTAAAAGTACTGACAAACACAAGCAAATGGTAATATGATACGTACCTCATCGATGCTCAAAAGGTCCAATGACTCACGTAGAACCACTAAATGGTCCATCGTGATACGGGATGGAGTACCGGGCATCCAGCGGTGCACGCGGGGACTGGCATCAGTATACTCAAGCGACGGGTGAGGACTGAGTGCTGGAAAATGCTCATAAATCCATGCCTGCAGAAGCGTCATATAACCACTGATCTGTCTCACTGATGACCTCGACGCAATCCCCAACTGCCGATACAAATATGCTAAGGCAGCTGTACCCCAGGCATATGTGCTCACCCTATCCAGATCCCGCAGTAAACACAGATACGCTATAGGCACCCTGGTCCCACTTTTATCAGCAAAGAGTGTGCAGCCTAACAAAAATAACAAATAGGCTCGTGCTGCACACTCTATCCTCTGCTGGCTGTCTCTATCAGATACAGAGTGAAACTGAGTCCTCAGCCACTCCATCCTCACTGACTTACCGCGCGATGACAGTACCTCGTGACGCGCGTCTCCAGCTGACACCCCCAACAACTCCACAAGTAGCTCCTCAGCATCCCGATCACTCATCCTCTCAGGAGAAACTGCTACTGAGGCACCTGCGACAAGAATCCCTAAAATGGCGGATACATCATCCAACGTGATAGTGATCTCGCCAAATGGTATATGGAAGGTGTTCGTCTCGGGCTGCCATCTCTCTACGAAGCCCGAAATCAGAATCTTATCGGTGAATCGATAAGAGCACTGTACTAACTCTATGAGGCCCGACTGCCTCAATAGTGCTTTGAACCTGGTATTTGGTTGGTTTGAAGACCACCACTTCCATTCACCAACCTTGGCAGTATGGTTCATGCACTTTAGTGGAGCCCGTTCCTGTAATATAAATGTATAATTACTACTACTTTATAAAACATCAATAAACAAAATATAATGCTATAACAAATAAACAATACCTGTTGCCTCCAGATGGAAGCTGCTATATGCGTCCTGAAACTGATCAGGACGGACTCATCCTCTGGACCTCCTGGACATGGTCCAACGGACTCATCGTCTTCGCCCCTAGCGGGCATATCATCATGCTCTGACTCAGGAGAGGGCGATGGCATATGAGCAGGCTCGGGAGAAGCAATCCTAGCACGACGTCTCCTAGCTGACGCCGTAGGTCTAACTCTGGAGGGACCGGGATCCATGTCTGAAAATATAGAAATTCAATGTTAGGCTATATCAAAGAAAATAATTCAATTGCATACATAAATGATAAATGATAAAACAAGCCAAAAAAGAAACAAGTTACTTCTTGGAATCTACATGATTGGGTTTTGTGATAAATAATTCAATGTTACTTCAATTGCATACATAAATGATAATTCAAAAGTATACGACTCGTAAACTCAAGACATAACTCAATAATAGACTTTACCTAAAACTATGCCGCAGTTCTTAGTTTTTGTTTTTAGTTTTTGTTCGTTAACTAATGTTGTGGTTTTATTATTTGATAGAGCATTTGATATGAGATAATCATTCCAAGATCAAGAATGACATCGATGAAGGTAACAAGATCATCATATTTGGATGCACCATGTTAATGCTATATGATAATGATTCTAAATTATCCCTACTTCTCAAATTACTATCTAATCTAGTAATGAAAAACTTGTCCTTGATGTTGGGTATCCAATTCACCCTAAGGACGTGATCTAGGCTAAAATTTGGGAATAAAAATAATCCTTAGTCTAGCAACAGAAAAAAAAAAAAAAATTTGGATTCGGCCCCATGGGGACCAAGATACATTGGTTCGGCCCCATGGGGCCGACCCAATGTATCTTGGTCGGCCCCATGGGGCCGACCCAATTGCAGCGGGTCGGCCCCATGGGGCCGAACCGAAGGCACTGGTTCAAAGAACCAGTGCCGAACGATTTGGGGAGGCGGGGGGGGGGGGGGAGCTACCTCGAGGTGGTCGTGGAGGCGCCGGCGAGGTGCTCGTTGCTCGGGAGATGGCCGGGGAGGTGGTTCCGGGAGAAGCCGGCGAGGTGGTCGGAGATCGGGAGAATGCCGGCGACGAGAGGGAGAAGGGGGAACGGGGGGGTTTTGGGCGTTGGCGAGGTGCTTTGGGCGGAACAGTTCAAAGGGAGACGGAGGGGGTTTGGCCGCCGGCGAGGTGCTTGAGGCGAGGTTTTTTGGGCGGAAGGGAGAAGCCGGCGGGTGTTTTGGAGGGGAAGAGCGGGGTGGGGGGGGTTTGGGGGGTGTAGAGAGCAATTTAGGTGAGGGGGTGGGGAGGGTGGGGGGTAATTTAGGAATTTTTAATTTTTTAGGGGTGTCCTTAGCAAATGGGGGGGTGTAGAGAGTATTTAATTTTTTTTTAATTTTTGGGGGGTGTCCTGAGCAATAGGGGGGGTGTACATAGAACCACCCAGATCAGGGTTAAGGAGGAGATCAAGGGGAGTTGACAATGCCCCTTCGCTTCAACAATATTACCACATTAGCCATGCACTTATTACTTGGAAACCGGCCCGGTTGATATGGACAAAATCCGATCCATCCAATATGAATCGGACGGGGTATTTGGAGAACCGTATCATTCGCCATTTGTTCAATTAAATCCCCGGTCTAGCCGAACACGGTCCAACCGGTGTCCCGAATCCGCCGCCGTTATCCTCAGTGGCTTTCGAATCATAAAACCCCATAGCCCTTGGGTCGGTTGGTCTCTCTGGTTCGCATACTTCGAACCAAGCAGCGGCGGCCGCACCCGAGCAGCAGCCTCTCTCTCTCTCTCCATCGCTTCTCATCCCCGTCAAGATGCCGAAGCATTACAGACCTCCTGTAATTTCTTCACCATCTCTCTCGTTATCGCGATATCTTGAATTCCAATTTTTTCCTTAATTTCTATTTTTTTTTTAAATCAGGGGAAGAAGAAGGAGGGAAATGCTGCTAAATACATCACAAGAACAAAGGCAGTTCACCATCTTCAAGTCAGTCTCCCCACCTTCAGGTGCTCTTCTTCTCACTCCTCAAGTCGAGATTATTAGGGTTTCAGGATTTTCTTTTATTGGTCAGTTTTGATTTTTTTTACTAGGAATCTTCTTTTTTCTTTTTTTGGTTCGAGACTATTAGGGTTTCAAGATTTTTTTTAGCTCAATTTTAGTGTAGCGACTTTTTGCTGATTTTTGGCTTTTTGTTCAATTTTCTTGTTTTTGTCCCTTGTGTTTCATGCAGGAAGCTATGCATCCTCAAGGGCATCTTCCCGCGAGAGCCAAAGAAGAAGGTCGAAGGAAATCACAAGACTTATTATCACATGAAGGATATCGCGTTTCTTGCTCACGAGCCTCTGCTCGAGAAATTCAGGTATTGCCACATAGCAATGCCTGGATTGAACTGGAATAGTATTGAATCTATCGATTTAATCTTACCTTTGGATTTGTACTGGTATTTCCCTGCATGATGGGGTATAATCTTGATATTATGGTGATATTGCGAGGATAGGAATTGGGATGCGACTGATCTTATTGGATTTGCGCCAATTCCATTTTCTGAGTGCAGCTATCTTTTTCAGGCATACTGTTGCTTTAGTTCATAAGTTTGTAAGAGTTGGTGGTTTGGCATGATTTGCTAAGGAGGTTACTGAACTTTATACCGTGGTGTAGAAATCTTATCCGTCATCTTGTCCTCAGTTGATGTGATACCTAGGTGTCCCTTGATAAGTTCATATTCTCTCTCTGTTCATGGTTTTCTAATCATTCATGTGATTACTGTTATTTTTTGCCACTTTCCTCTTGTTTGCTTGGGTTGGTGAGCTGGTATGTATCAATATATGTCTTGAGGGTCGAGGAGTGACTAGTTCCTTAAATATACCGATAAATTATCGGATGTCCTGGTGGCTAACATGGCCGGTGTCCTGCATGTAGTTTATAAAATTTGAATTGTGCCACATTATTTCCTCATGGTATTAGTATTTTGATGACTATCGGTGGTCTTAGTTCATGGTTTAATCAAATTCATGCAGTTCCATATTTACATGTCTTCTTGCTATTCTCCAGGGATATAAGGGCCCATAAGAGAAAGGTTAAGAAGGCTTTAGCAAGGAAGAATAGGGACCTTGCAGATAGGCTACTGAACCGCCAGCCAACATATAAGCTTGATAGGCTTATCTTAGAGAGGTTTGTAAATTCTCAACTTGCCAAATATGATATGTGTTTTGATCAATGCCCTTTTATGATGTTGCATCTCGTGATTCAGGTACCCAACTTTTGTTGATGCACTTCGAGATTTGGATGATTGCCTCACTATGGTACACCTTTTCGCTGCACTGCCTGCTGTAGGGGGTGAACGTATTCAAGTGCCACAAATCCATAATTGTCGAAGGTTGGCTGTTGTTAAGTCCTTGAGTATGTTTTTATATTTTTTAATCATGTTTGCACAAACACTGCTTAGGCATGAAAAGATCAGTTCATTACATTGACAGCATGTTCTTGGTTTACTTATTTCAGACACTCTGTGTAACAATATAAAGGTCAATATGTGTAGGTTCGAATTGGTGGGAATCCAATATGTGTTGTCTTTCTAACTTCACAACTTTGACTAGAGTCGCTAGTTTGTTTAGGCTAACAAGTTGGTAGGCTTTTGCAAGATATTGGTTTAAAAAGTTTTCGCAATATCAAAAACTCATATTTTGTAGTTTATACTTAGAAAACACAATCTGTTATGGCTAAAGACTCTTGGCTTGGTTTTGTGTTAATACTTGCAGTTGGAGGTAACCAAATTTTAGAACCAACAGCTATTAATATCAAAAAAGCATGTCAATTAATCAATTTATCACTTGTTTATATATTATTAATTTGAGAGATATTGGATTGTTAGAACATTTTTTTCTCTTGTGATAACTATCAGTTTTTTAGTGTTACTTCTAGGCTGATGAAGGATGGATTAATTTTATGAATGAGTCCTATCAAAGAAATGAGAACTGAGTATTAGTTGGGCAAATTTTTTGTTACATCTCAACTTTGGCTGTATGTCTTAATGTGATGTTACTCATTTGCTTGATTAATGTTGCTTATATAGGATATTATTATAATTTATGTCAACAAAATCTGAGGTATAATTAGTATAAAATAATTACTGATTATAAACAAAAGAACCTATAGCATATATGTCTATGGATTTCTTAGATTACCAGGAAGAAAAATGTATGATTTGTATATTATGAATTTGAGTGCAGCATGAAGGTCAGTTGTCATCAAATATAAAAATTATGCTGAAATTCAACCACATGGTATCAAGTTAATGCATATCCCTGCAAAAACAGTTAGGATTACTATATCTGTACCTTTGACATTTTATTGGTAGATATAATTATTTATACATTGTTGTCAATGAAGTAGCCCGAATTGCATGATTTTATGATTTATATTTTTGGATATTTGGATAATCATGGTTGTGCAATTGTTTCATGATCCTTTTTACACAATGCTTACTTCATTATGAGTTCTGTTTTATATCTGCTTGGAAAAAAATGTGCTTGTCCATAAAGGTACATTCTTTAAACAATAGTATCTGATACAAGTGTTCCAGTTTTATGGCTGTTCTTATTCAACATTTTTTTTAAATTTAGGAGCATGATTTGGATTCTGCTTGGTTGTCTATAAGCTTTACTAGTACTGATCTTCTGAAAAAAAAAATCTGATTTGTGTAAAACAGCTTTTCTGAAAAACAGGTGGGCTGCTGTTTTTCATAAACTCAAATTTAAGAATTTATCTGCATTGGTTATTTCAGAACAGGTTTTATGAAAAGCAACCAAACAGTTATTTTTATAAAACAAACCTTTTTAGGTTTTGTATTAACTCATTTTACTAAAACCTTATAACAAACAGTGTCATGGTGAGCCAAGTAGTTGGATGACTGAAGTATTTTGGTTTCTTGATATGATTTGCATAGATGATTTATTTATAAGAGCCTGCGTGAGAGGAGTGAATTGATGCAAAAATAAGGAAAATATTTAGTAGGTTCTTGCGATTCTTTTCTTGGAGGATTGTGATGTTCAATCTTCTGTTGAGGGTGTCATGTATATAATTTGATATTATTTTGATGGCGTGTTGGGATTGGAAGGTAGTTAGTGGAACTTGAGATTTGCTTCATAGTTAAGCTATGGGCCTTTTGTTAAGCTTAGAGCCATGTGTCGTGGAAGCCACTGACATGAGCAAGAGGAAAGGGTATTGGCTGAAGTTGATAACGACTTGGTAGAGGCTGACCAGTGTATAAACCCTGTGTGATGGCTGAACCACTTTTTAATGCATTTCCTCTTCTTTTACACCATGTGGCTTGATTCCTATGCTTATATTTTTTGTCTTTTTTTGAGATAAAACTTATGGAAGCTGAATGGAAGCTGACCTACTCCTCTCTGGAAAACTTAGGAAAGCCATTGGGATGTTTAGCTTTTAGAAGGTTTTTGTTTCATGATGTAGACTCTTGTATGCTGTTGTAGAAGCTATTCTGTGCAGAGAAAAGCATTAGGGTCTTGAGCTAGTTTTAGATTTAGAGTGGTGTTTAGATTTAGAGTGCCTTTCATCTGAAATCTGATTTTTAATCAGGCTTCCTTTTATTTGGAAATATATGCTTTTGGAAAAATATATAAATTTAGTGAAATGAAGAGTGTAGAGAAAAACAAGAAAATTCAAAAAAAAGGAAAGAAGGGAAAAGAAATATGATATGAGTGCTATTTGATCTTGTTGAACAATTGTTGCAATGGATGTAATAACATGGTACTTGTACCAATTTGTACTATCTGATTTGACCTGTTTTTTCATACATGATATGGATACCTTGCTGACTTAACACTGATTTTGCATCTGTACCTTGTGTCAATACAATGCGATACTGTACCATGCTATACTGTATCTAAGATACTGGTATGAGCTTTGTACCAAGATATAAAAACTTGTGTAATATAGATGCTGTAGACGAGGTCTTAGATCTCTGTGGTACTACACCGTATCCCCATATTGATGCTATGCATTGCACTGGATGGTACCATCTAGTTTGGTGAACCATGAGTAGATAAATTTGGGCCGTGGAGGGGGATATCACATCTTATGATGACAAGGGGTGGGGTTCTGAAACCCTAAGGTTATGTTCGGATGCTAGTTAAAGGGTGCATAACATAAAGTTGTCTTGTTAATGAGCCAAACACCATCCAGAAAGTGGTGGATAAACTTATTTGATCAAAAGCCCCAAAGTTGCTTAACTGAGGTAAGTTTATTTCAAGGAGGAGGTTGAAGTAACTCTAACCACCCAGTGCTCTCTCTCTCTCCCTTACCACTCTTACACTTTTTCCACAACTTCATTCCAGTAACCATGGAAGCATCAACCAAACAGCGAATGAAGTTATTCGTTGGTTAGCTGGTTAGGCGTAGGTGTTGAATACAAATGGTTAAATATATCCGAGGGTGGGAAAGGGGGAGGGGGCTGGTTAACTGCTCGACATCGAAACACAGCCTAATTGCAGAAAAGGTAAACTGCAAACACAATTTTTGATTAATTATTTTATACAAGAGGAAATATGCAATCTCAAAATAGAAAAGATACAGTATGTTGGAATACTTCCTTGAAGGAGTGAGGGACTGCAAAGCATTGAACTATAATGGTTTTCAGACCTATTCATCAACGAGAGTCTTTTATTAGCTCTGTTTCATTGCAATGTTAAATTTGGAATTTGAAGCATGCAAGAGAGTGTTGAATAAAATATGGAAGGTTTTAAGCACCAGTCTGTGCTGGCATGCTGGGCTGGTGCCATCATGGGGCATATGCATGTGTGATGGTGCTGTGTATTGTAGGGTTTTGAACCATGCTGGCTCGTGCTGTTCTAACACTGGTCAAAACAAATCAGTGCTGGTCAAAATTTCTTTTTATTTTTTTAAATTTTATTTTAGGATTTTGGTGCGGCATGGCATGACAGTTGCAGTACAGGCCATTGGCTTCCGTCCCTCGTGATATAGCACTTGAATACTGATAATATCATAGGCTTTTAAGACAGCATATGTACATCTGCTACTTTTTTCTCTTTTTTGGATGAAATAATCGAATGAATAACCTGTGGGAAGATGCTTTTTTGATTTTGATTAGGTTAAGTCATGAATGGCAAGCCTACATATCTCGAACTCATAGCCTTCGGAAAACATTCATATCCGTGAAAGGCATATATTACCAGGTAATATTAGCTGATATCTTCTACATTGGAATGCTCAATCTGTCTATCTTTCATATGTTGACAGTACCTTGTTTCAATTTTTTGACAGGCTGAGGTTGAGGGTCAAAAGATCACATGGCTAACACCACATGCCCTACAACAAGTTTTGACAGAAGATGTTGACTTCAATGTTATGCTTACCTTTTTAGAATTCTATGAGGTAATGCTGTTTCATTCTCTTTAACCCTATGGGCGACAACATGGTCTGCAAATGTTAGCACCGTGAAATATTTTGAATTATGATCCCATCATTCCTAATTTGGTCCGAACAAAAGATCTGATTTTGGTAGCAGAGCTTGCAGTTCTAAATGTTTATTTAGTGTGGATCTTAGTCCAACATGCCCTAATGTTTTTTTGGATGGACTTTCTTGTCCAGGTTTAGATTAGTCTTCTTGCGCTACAAAACTTTAAGGTTGTGCGTATACTGAATTCGTATTTGAAAAAGTTTTTTCATGATATAATCATTGAAAAAAGCATGAACCATGCTCTCTAAGTTAATAAATTGACTGAAATCTAATTTACATATCCGTGATTTATGTCTATGTTGTTCCAATCTTTTTCCCGCTCTGCAACCCTTTTTCAACTCAATGCGGGTATATCTCAAGTTGCAGATGCTTAGCATATAGAAATCTGATAATGATATTTAATATGGATGTGGATAGATGTATAGGTATGCCCTTTTTTTCTATATCCGGATAATATTGATTTTGATTTCAGAAATTTGTTGTGTTCCCAGCTTACATGTTCGTTCCATTTGTCACTCTTGTTCGGTCACTTGTTATCCTAGTTATCTTGCACCATTTTAACATGTACCTTTTCCATCCTAGATCAATGTTTGGAGTTACTTCTTTGAATTGATCATGAGTGAATGGCACCTGATTTGGACACATTAAAAGAATAGTAAGAATAAACGGCTCTGGTCTTGAGTGAACATTCTTTAATGATGCTCGCAACATTTTAACACGTGCCTTCTCCATCCTAGTTCGATGCTTGGAGTTTCTTCTTTGAATTGACCATGAGAGAATGGCACCTGAGTTAGACACATTCAAAACAAGGATAGTCAGGGTAAACATGTCTCTGGCCTCTAGTGAACACTCTTTATGATACTAGTAGAAGCTATGGGCTTTCTATTTCTAGGAATGATCTTTTGGTGTATTTGTTGTACCTTAGCATCTTCTATTCCTGTCTAAGGTTTTGTATTTCTAAAAACCTGTTGCCATGTAAAAGGGGGGCATGCATTGATCTGTTGTGTGTTCAAGCCCATTCATGACAATAAGTCTTGGTCATGAGTCTGAATTGATACTTGAAAGCATGCTGAATCTTTGGTCTCAGTTGGAGGGGCGATAGGCATGTGATATGTCCTTGAGCTTTTTCAATTTTCAGGTATTCTGATATGTTTGTGGGAAGTGGTTTAAATTTAGCAACATTAAGTGAATAATGACCAGAAAGAAATGACAACAGCCTAGGTAAGGTTGAGGCTGCTTAGAAGGTGTCAACTTTGTACCTTAACTGCAAACCCTAAAGTCCAATAAGAAGTTGTTAATTGCTCTTTAACACTTACACGATGGTTTCTAATGGATTGGAGATATGACATGATGGCTTTAGAATGTATGTTTAGACCTTTTTAAGCATGTTTGACCTACTTGCTTGTTGTTTGGCATATCATGGATTTGAATCTGAGAAAGATAGTTTTCTTGTTTTTTATTTCCAAGTTGGATGAGTTGCCTATTACACCATGTAATACAAATTTGATTTCTTAGCTTGTGAATTAAGATTTTAATAGGCAAGCTTGAGATTTACTAAACCTAACGCCAATTTGTTCTTGAGCTTATTTATCATGTCAATATAGAGAATGGATCATGTGCTTAGATAAGGAGGAGTATGTGCTGCCCGCACGAATCTCAAGGAGTGATTCATGTTAATTAGTACTAGATATCACATTGAATACAAAAAAATATTTAGTTCATAAAAATGCTTATTTAGTACTGTTGCTTTAGCTTTTGTGGAAATACTGGGAACAATGATTTCCCTACCTAGCACGGGATCCAACATGAAGGTTTTAGTCAATATGAAATAAAATAATTTTCTAGACTTTCAAGGAACAAACTTTAAATTCAATTTTTAGGATTTGCAATGAGAAAATTGTCTTAAATAGAGGTTATGCAGATGCAAGTTTGTGTTTAAATATTAAAAGTGATTTTGGAGATGAAAGGATGATATGGATATTTTAAAATTCTCTATTGTGTCTGTGACAGAAGTAGCTACATAGCATGTTATACCATGTCATACCACCACTTATTGGGCTATAGCAAAGGCAGCGAATTTGGGAGTTGCAGACATACCTATTTACATCTGTTCCATCTAACCTACTGCTTATATTTTTGTATTATATTTGATTAAACTTTTTAATGATCATATATTCAACAAGATTGAAATTTTTAGAAAAATTTAATAGAATTGAACATGCTGCTATTTGTATTAGTAATTATATTTATTATTGTATCTGTATGCTTCATTTTTATAGAGAAACTGTGATGTGAGAGAGTTTTGTTTGTCTAAGAGAAACTAGTTTTCAGACAAATATCTAAATAGACTAGAAATACAAAAAGAAATTGAAAATTAGATTTTGTTAGATGTCTCTAAACAAGACAAGCCCAAAAAAATGCAAGTATACTATTAATTTTTTGTCATATTTCATGATGCTGACTCAAAATGATTAGGGTTCTGTAAGTCAAAGAGTTATGGTTAAGCCTTACCACAAGCCCAATTCTACACTTAGGGAAGTGCATAAAGTGTCTTTACTCTATTAACTGGTTTGATATAGCTTGAGTTGTAATTGATGCTAGTTGACATTGGCAAAATTGCCATGGTATTAAAAGGTCCTGAGCTGGTGGGACCCTAGAATGCCATTAGTAGTGATTGGTTTGGTGGGCAAGGAGTTTGACTCTTATGGCATAATATCTAAGGACTCATTTGGTATTGCTTTTCTTTTCTACTTTTCTTTTCAAACCCGTGAAGAAAAATGAACTGGACTGAACAACTTGTATGATGAAACCCTTTTGGTTTTTAAGATTTACTGCATTATCTTTAGAGCTTTTGGAAGCAAAATTTATTGCTTTGTGCAAAGGAGTGAATATTAAAACAAGGAGGAGCTGAAGAAGTGTGCAAATGCTATTTTCAACATAAATCTACATGTAGTGTTTCACTAATTTATATAGAACAAGAACATGAAAACGATGATGATGCCAGACAGGCCCTAAGTTTCTTGACTATTTTGTTTTGGCGAATTTTCCTATTAGGTACTTTGGTTACTTCAAGTTTCTGTTATTTGGAAGTGTGTGATTTAGGTTTTTGTTTAGAAATTTGATTTGCAGAAGGTTAAGTGATTAGATTTTTAGTTGTCTGAGCATTCAAAATAAATACTTGTGGCTTGGGGTTAAACACAATCTTTTATGTTTATTCTAGTGATGTTTTTACTTAATCTTGATTTTTCCCTAGCACTTGGGTGTGGCCATATGGGTATGGCACTTGTATATTGGTCCTCAGCAGGAATTTTTAGGTGCGCGAAAGAATTATAGACATGCACTGAAAACTGTCTCTTGCGCCTCTTTGTTCGTAACATAGATTGTCAGCATAAGCCGGCTCCAATAATTTGCAGTATTTTGATTTATCTTATGCTGTTGAGACTTGAGACGTGCATTTGCCTATTCTGATATATACCTGTATATCAGGTCTTGTTCTTGTTGCTATTTTTGATTTTCTATTTCTTTTCTAACCTTTTGTTTTGTGCAGGCTCTTCTAGGTTTTGTAAATTTTAAGCTTTACCATTCAATAAATGTGAAATATCCACCTCTTCTGGACCCTCGACTAGAAGCTTTAGCAGCAGGTAGATATTCGGATGTATCCTTCATTTTTTTTGGGGAAATCGTTTGCTTTAGCCTGCAATTGTTGGTCATGTCACAGAACTTGGTTCCAATTATTATGGCGTATTCCATTTTGTGTCATCCATAGACTTTTATTTTTGGCATTTTGTTTTTTTCACAATATTCTTACTCCAGTCCTTGTTGCTTTTTATGTGTTTATTAGAGCTTTATGCATTATGTCGTTATGTTTCTGCTGCTCCTGAAAGACAATTGGGGGATTCTCGAGCCATCAGTTCGCCTGAAAATGAACAGTCTGAGGACAAAAAAGTAGATGCACAAACTGATGAATCTGATCTTAGATTGGCTCAGCTTCAGCATCAGCTTCCAGCCAATGAACCAGGTACGTTGATGCACCTTGTGGAGGATGCTACTGCTGCAGATGATGAGGACAATGAAACAAAGGACTGCAAAAATCTTTTCAAAAATTTGAAGTTTTTTTTAAGCCGCGAGGTGAGTCTTTCATTATGAATTATTCTGAGTCAGATTATTCTAAATATATCAGAACTATTCTCTTTATATAAAGTGGAAACTGTTGTTTGAAATTTTTTGCAAGATTTTTACAAGTTATATAAATCATTTCTGTATCCATCTTATAATTTTGTACCTATCCTAGGTCCCAAGGGAGTCACTGCTTTTCATTATTCCAGCTTTTGGAGGTATGGTTTCTTGGGAAGGTGATGGTTCTCCATTTAAAGAATCCGATGAGGACATCACACATCAGGTGCAATAAACTAAAATATTTGGAAGTTCTTTCCTTACATTTAGTTATTACTGAAATTTTCATTTTAAATATGCTTTTTAAGTATTATTGTGCATTAAACCTTTTTGGTATGCTTTATAGTCAAACTGCACCAAGTAGGCACAAATTGAGAGCAATGGATTTGCAAGTACAAAAATGTTATGAACTGATCCTTGTGGAGCCTTTTTTTTTTTCTTCTACTTGAAATTTTGATTCCGTTGTAATGGTACGTCGCTATTTTCTGAACCTAAGTATGCAATCATTTTTGCATGCACACTGGTGCTTATGAACATTTTCACCCATGCTTGCATCCATTAACCCCAACTCTCTTTGTAGTGTGTGTGTGGGCGTGCGAGTGTGTGCATGTGTGAAGCAGCTCATTGGATGTCTTTATCACGTGAATGATGCAATGACGTATACACAATGTTCACGTACATGTGAGCTGGGTTATCAGTGATCTTAATACACAAAATAGTTTTTTGAAGTTCTGGATATGACGGTGGTTTCTTTTTTTCTCCATTTAATCATTTTGAATCACATTTAGACAGAGCACATGCAAAGAAGAAGGAAAAAGGTATCAAAATGCATGTATTTGGATGACCAATTTTCGGTTGGACATGGCATGTATTGCTTACCAAGATAAATCGGGTTTAAATGATGCTTTATAACAAAGTGTATTGACTTGTTTGCATCTTTAACTGTAACTAATTTATGCTCCATAATGACCATGTGTTCTGTCAATCCAAACCTCATTGTGGGGCCATTCTTAAAATTGACAAGGTTTGAGTGAGTTGATTGATGGTTAATTGGTCAGGATTGTATATGTATCTTGATTAGAAAATTGCTAAGGCTTGCATGGCCATTGGGTTTTGAGTTATTTGTTTTGCTTTTTTCCCCCAAGGAATAAAAACTATTATATGAAACACAAAAGAGCAAAGTCTAATTTCCTTGCATTTGAGTAAATCTCTAGCATAAAATTCTGTCAGGATCTTTCCAAATTCAATAAAAGATGTCCTAAACTTGATTATACATTTTGTACTAGGAAAGCTCTCCCTTTTAAATATATAAATGTTTGACTATGACATTTTTTATCTTGTTATTATGCTTTTGTAGAAAGTATATTTGGATATGTAAGAAATCCTACTAATGGATATAATCAAGCTAAAAATGTTCAAGTAATGATTCCTTGGAAAGGAAATATCATAAGACTATGGCAGAGTTAAGGATGAAATTTCTTACTTAATTGGAATATATTTCATGAATAATAAAAAACTGCGATAGTCCGACATTTTTAATTCTGTCAATTTTTAAAATTTGAATATTAGATCCTTCTTGATGTATTGTATCTATATTTGAAGTCTGTATATGTTTAATCATGTTCGTTTACTTTTCTGTATGTGTGTGAGCAATCAAGTGCTCATAGATTTTGTATTGCGGAGATTGGTATTTCTGCATGTATATCTGCATGTCTGCAGACACATGCATCAGGCCATGTTGTTCTATAGATGCTTGTATCATGAACACTACGATAACATATTTTATGGACTAGAGGTTTGGTTAATGCAAAGTTACATAGTTTTGTTGTATTATGTAGAAGTGTCTTGGACTGATCTTGGTCTGGGTTTCCTTTATAATTGGGTTTGCTAGTCTTCACACATATTTAATTCTAGAAATATGTATTCAACATCATTTAAGCTATGTCTTTCTTCGCCATCTAAATTGTTGCTTGCATTAGCTAATGATCAGATTTCTTTCACATAATATTGCAGTATTGTTGATTACATTAAATCACATTAGTAATGCTTTCTCCAATAGATTTGTATAAACTGCATACCATAATTTATGATATTTACCTTGTCATTGGAAATGTTAGTCTTCATGGATATTATAATTACCTTATAGCACTTATGAGAAATATCTTGGTCGATTTTTTTGTCACGTGGTTAAGGTCCAAAAATTGATTGTTAAATCTTCCAACTCTTCTAGAGTCGATTTGTGTAACCTATCATTTCCCGTTCCCTTTTTTAACCTCACCGCCTCTCCTCCTTTTTCGTGGGTAGGAGTTAAGTCTCCCAATTCCGTTTTCTTTTTGCCCCCCACCCTCCTCCCTTCTTTTTGGGTAGTAGTTAATGGAAAAGATGACTTACAAGTGTATCCGAGATGCATGAGGAGGTACCATATCTCAAAGCCATCAAGAAACACAGCTTTACTCTGATGTCGCTAGCTGTGCAATATCGCAACACATCAGTTAAGCAGTCAATGCTGCTTTATCCCTCCTTAAACTGACCCGAACTAGCACCATGTTGCACCAGCCACAAATGTGCCCAATGCCTAGGAACACCATATCGGAACACCTCACAAGATTTTAATCTAGGAGCTCCTCTAAGTAGGGCACTAGTGCCAACCGCGGGTCCATGCCTGGTTGGTAAAATTCTCGAGGCAACATCCTTTGGAGCTCTGAGGCCTGAAGTTGTCACTTGGATACTATGGGCTTTGATGTCAGACACCCATTCAAGGTGTCAGAATTCATACTTCAAAAATTATGATATGTACATGCATGCATTCATGCATACATGTATACAAATATGCATGCATACATACAAGCATGAGTATATTTAATTTATCAAAATATAAATTCTTATGGACCCTCAGGTCAACTGAGGTGCTTCATGTTGACTAGGATCCTATAATTTTGTAAAGCACCTTTCTTTTTACATACATATATACATACATATAATATGCACAAATGTGTGATGCATGTTCTGAATTTATATTTTGATAACTTTAAATCACATTTTATTTACTTTCAAAATAGTGATATAATCGGTTGATGGTCATAAATGAGTCAAAGAAGCATCTGTTACTTGATTACTTAAAATGACGTGCAAACCCTGGAAATTGCATGTTGAGTGTATTTAATTTATTTAAACATAGATTCTTATGGACCCTCAGGTCAACTGAGGTGCTCCATGTTGACTAGGTTCCTATAATTTTGTAAAACACCTTTTGTTTTCTTTGACTTAATTCTTTACGAGTAGGAAAAGGAGGTTCTCCATTCTATAAGCCTTGATTCCTTCTCTTCACTCTCACACAAGAATAGAAAGAGAGAAAAATGGAAGCATTATATCAGTTAAAAAACTCTGAAAGTTCTTTTATTTGCTTTTCAAGAACCACTATTTTTCTTATTTAAATAATTTCTTTAACATCCTGCAAGTATAGGTATTGCCACCAACATAGATACATGTCCACCATTTTTACCTCACTTAGGAAACTATAGATTTGGCCCTTTCTGAATGTGAATAGCAGAGTAGGAACCATGATATTCAATCCCAGATAAATGGGTAAATGGTTGTTGGTTATGGTTGGTAGTCTTAGATGTATTTGTTTAGGTTTCACTTTAATCACTGTGGACTGTGCAGAATGAAACTGCAACTCTATCTGTTGCAGAGTTTCTTGTTGAATTGCTATAGGTTGGCTCGTAGACTTACCTTTCTAATATCCCTTGTTTGGCATTATGCAGATTGTTGATAGGCCAACGCAAGGTCATATGTTTCTTTCTAGAGAATATGTGCAACCACAATGGGTTTTTGATTGTGTAAACGCCAGGATCATATTACCAACAGAGGCATATTTGGTTGGAAGGTATGTATTAGATGCTTTATATATGTTCACATTACATGTTAGTACAGGCAGACTGGTTGCAGAGGCTCTTGCTTGATGCAGGAGAATAGATTAGTAGCATAATCGTAACTACAGTAAATTATTAATTAATTATCAGCTGATTCTTTGGTTCCGTGAAACCTTTGGCTTGTACAACTTTATGCCTTCATTCAGAATGTGCTGTGTGCATCTTAAACCTTATCTAGCTTCCAGATATGCCTTGTTTCTCCTTAGCTCTACAGTCTCTACTTTGATGTTACAATTGTTCCTAGCTTTTCCAGCAAAGTAAGGAGTTCTTAGAAGCATGGCATGAATTATAAATTAGACTATGTTAGTATATTCAAACAATCAAATCATTATATCCTTACTGATTTACACACTCAATATGATGTACACAATATGCATTGGTGATTATGGAATCAAATAATCTCCATGGCAAAAGTCATGGACCTGCTTGACTAACTGATTGTACCTTCTTGCTTGGGAAATTGATGGGAATATTTTGTTGCATGAAAATAATACATAGAATTTGATTAACTTTTAGGAGGCACATGACAATGTAGCGTACAGTGTGATTTGGTATGGCATATGCTGTAAGAGAAAACATTAGGAAAGATTTATACCCAGAGCATAAAATAAATGTAAGATGGATTGGCAATTTTGAGAAATGGTTGCAAACTTGCTTATGTTGGATGAGTTTCTCAGACATGTTTGGTCTATATGAAGATCTGCCCGATGACTTGAAACAATGTATGAAATATCAAACTAAACATTCAGGTATTTTGGGGATTTGAACTGCACCTATCAGATAGCAATGTGTTTTCTCCTGTTTCACAAAATATGGAGCCAAATTATTGTCTAAATGTGTTTTCTTGGCTCAGTTTCAGGTAAAACTAATTGTGAACCAGGTCAAAACTGTTTTATTCAGATATAATTGACTGAATTTGGATAAGAAAATAAAAAATTGTTTAAAATTTGTTAATTTTTGGTTGTTTGAATATCAGTTCAGCTCTCTAAAATTTAACTCTGGGTGGCTTTTATCCCTCTTCATTTTGCACTTGTCATCAATATTCTGATAGCTTATATTCATTATGGGGAAGAATTAATGCATAGTTTAATCCAACAAAATTTCAGATGGTGTGTTTTCATGCAGTCGTTGAATTTTCATAAGCTTATGCTCGTTTGAAAATGGGGTCAGATTTGGATTATTCAAGGATAAAAGACTGATAAAAAGTTACATATGTAATTCATGAACAATTTATTGTGGTTATGTTAGGTATTATCCTGCTACGAATATGTTTATTTACCCAGATCAATAATATTATGTGTTCTCTAGGTAGATCTATGTCTATATTATGAACCATTGTTCCATGAAAAGGTTAGCAACTCCATATTTTTTTTTGGGGGCGATCATCATCTAATTCCTTTCATCTTTTGTACTTATTCTTCTTCAAATGCACAGACTGCTCCAGAATTGTGTTCTGTTGAATTCCCAGAAGTATGTTATGATGTTATCTTAGTAGAAACCCTGGAGCACATGATTTTGGAAGGACAAACTGATGGCCCGGAGATACCTAAATGTGATCACAATGGTTGTGTTGGATCTATTATATACTCCATCTGATAGATTCGGAAGCATATTTATAAACTGGATATATGGATAAAGTGGATAGGTGCTTTGAGGTATTTGTTGTTGCATGTTTTTGGGACAAGTATTTTAAGTTAGCTATATAGATGATTTTTTGTATTGGATCATGATTTTGAGTAATAAAGCTTATGGTTTCGCCCAGGCAAAATATTTCATATCTTTTGTGAGATGTTACAAATGAACCCCAAAACATATATGGTCCAGCTTTATTTGGTGCTATAAGCCAAAATGGTACTACCAGTGCACTGTTAATTTCTTTAAGTTTTGTCATTGCCATCATCAGCATCGAACTATAGATGACAGCTTGTCAAGAAAACGTATGGCCTGAGAAGATGTTTACATGCAAAAGGATCTCACAACTTTAAGGACTTGTTTGGCAGCATCCCTGATGGATCAACGGGATCGACAACAAGAGAGCAAGGGGAAGAGAGCGAGGGAGCGGGAGAGGGAGACAGAAGGGGGTCACACGGTCTGTTCCCTGCTGGATTAAAAGACAGACCTTGAGAGGTCCTTTTTTTTCCAATCCTGTTGGGATCAGGCTGCGATACCCGCCGATCTCCCTCTCTCTTCTCCTGCGACCTCCCTTTCTCCCCCCTCCACACACTCTTCCCTGCAGCTCCTGCCGAATCCAGGCATAAATGTTTTCAAACAGGCCTTAAGAATTTTTTGCCCCTTTTCAAGACAGTTACTTGTTCTATATAGTTTTGTAACTATCCTAACCCCTGTTTTTATCACTTGCCAACAATTTTTCTAATGTTATTTTTGGTTCTCCTCGTTAGAACGTTTAGTTGGTTTCCTCCAGATCTGCTTGGTTTTAGCCCAAAATTCTGATTTTGGCTACAATTTTTAATTTAGGGGTAAAGCCTATTTTCCAAGCATTATCCTATCTACATAGAATGGGCTTTGAGAATCGAGTTATGACCAGTGACTATTCGTGAATATCTTACAACCAGCTATCCAGCCTTTAGAATGTTTTAGGACATCCATTGACAGGTTGTCTCACTGCCTAGCATGGCTACTTGATTTTCCTCATTCTATAGATGATGTTGCATTTATAGATGGCATTTGACTGCGGCATTGCAAGTCTGGTGTTTCCAGTGAGATAGACAAGTGCCTATTCTGGGTACTACTTTACTTGTTCTGATTCTCTGATACTAGAATTTCAAGACTCGTGCCTAGGTAACAAAGGTTTTGAAGATTATGTCTAAATTGTATTACTAACATGTTCTCTGTTTTGACCTAATGTCTCATGAACTTATTGAGAAGATTGTGAAGATAATCCACATGTAATCTTTGTTTCTTTTTTTCTTGCTACCCATCCATATGTGATCTTTAATGTGCTTTGCTAATTGTCTTTAATTTCAAACATGTTTTTCCTGATCACTTTTCTATGGCGGGTTTAGTTTTTTGCTTGATTTATTTATGAGGAGTTCTAATTTGTTTAAAGTAATTGTTGATCACTGAAATATGCTTACATTATTGTCTGGAGAATAACCTATCCCAGACACTTCAGTTTATGAAGGTTGAAGTTACAGTAAATACACCCATAGAAATAGAAGATTATATCCATAGCTATTATGCCATTTCTGTCGGGAGAGTAAGTACATTCATCTCCTATATTGTACTACTTGGATATATCTGCCAGACACTTCAGTTTATGAAGGTTGAAGTTACAGTAAATACACCCATAGAAATAGAAGATTATATCCATAGCTATTATGCCATTTCTGTCAGGAGAGTAAGTACATTCATCTCCTATATTGTACTACTTGGATATATCTGCCAGCCTAATGCTTTCTTCCCTGAGAAAAGGCTATGGAAATATTACCATATGCTGGAAATAGCCTATCTTCTTAAGCTTTTAAAGACATACAAAAGGGCTGGAGGAGCAGGAGGACCTTTTCACAGTTACATTGTTTATGTCTTATTCCATAATTTAATGTTATCAGTTAGCTGTATAATTGCCTTATGATTTTTGAATGTCTAGGAATTCAATGCTTGTGTGCCAATTTATTATTTCTAGAAAAAGAATTTTTATAATTTTCTTGTTTGACATAACAGGGTTCCTCCACCTCATTTGTCACCTTTTGTTGACAATGAGGAAGAAGGCTATGTCCCTGAATATGCTGAGACAATCAAACGCCTCCAGGCTGCAGCTAGCAAACATGTTTTACCAATGCCAGGTCTGGAGAGTGGAGATTTGGATGATGCACAGAATCTTTTAGCTGAAGGAATCATTGATCGGGCAGAAGCTAGTGAAGCTGCTGAAAAGAAGCAGAAGGTATGTGTGTGGTATGTGTGTTTTTAGTTGGTTTCGTTTCACTATGCTAAGCTTGATATGCTTTTTCATATTTTTGTGCGTCTTCAGACTGACAGATTGGTAATTGTTATTGCAGTTGGCAATTCTCGAGAAGCAGTACCATGATGAATTGAACATGGAACTTCAGGGGATTACTTACTCTGCTTCTTTGTCAAATAAGAATTTGCAGAGCTCAGTTGAAGATGTACAGGAAGATGCTCCTGCAGATTCAGAGCAAATGGAAAAGGATGCCCGTGACCTTTCCATGGTTTCCATGACACGTAAAAAGAGGAGGCTGTATGAAGCAATGCAGGTACTTATTCATCTCTCTGTCTGCTTGAGTGGTCTTGAATCTTATTTTACAAACCAGAAAAATAACCATCAGTTTAGGCCAGGGTAAGCTGGAAATTGGCAAAAGGTACATCCATTTTATGCTAGACCCAACCAATTTTTCAGGCTAAAATTAGGCTTTAACTTGGGCTTTGATTTCTTCAACGCCCAAGCCCTAGCTCATCCTTGAACTTAATTCACTCATGATTATATAAGACTTGAATCGGTCCAAGGAAATAATTGCTGAGCTCGATCAAAAGTTTCAGTCCAAACTGTTGGGCTGATTTTAGCTTATTAGCCCATTTGTGCCCTTATCAAAAAGGCTGGTTGGCATGTAAGGTGACCTACCTAATGAATTTTGCAGTTTAAACTCATGAAACCCCGGCTTGAGGTTGGGAAATTAGCACTCCTGCACCAATCTTGTAGCACTTCTGAGTTATGCCAAATAACGTTCTTTTTGTCGTGGGTAGCTTCACCACTATCACAATAACGAAATGTTTCAAGTTTTAGTCTTTGAATCTGTGCCATGAACATCATCAGACTTGGTTTAGTTTTCATAGAATTGATTTTCATTTGCATGACTAGCATGAACCACGGATTCTAGGCTTTTGTTGTTTTGCTGCTTTGCCAAAGAAAGAGGTCCTCCCTCTCTCAAACTCATTTGCTCGCTGGTGGGTTGGGTGGTTTGAGCCAAATAGCACCTAGACCTCCTGATCACAGAAACTTCTTGCAAGGTGACATTGATGAGTAGTGATCATATACGTATATATACTTTTTGCAATAATCTGTTGTCTTCGGTTCTAGGTGGGTCAGATTCAGGTCTGCAGGCAGACTGATTGTCTCTGTCTGCGCGCGCGCCCATATGCTGATACTTCATTGTTTGTTTTGTCTACTCATCTATTCTTTAATCTGTGTATGATCGCACTTGTAATTGCTTTAGTACTCCTTTCAAACATCTGTAACATCTCTCCAATGGTTGATTGGTATGATTTTTTTCGTCTTACAGATCAGCAGAGAACGGAAAAAGGCAAATGTCAATATTCTCGAAGAAAGGAAGAAAAAGGCCCATGCCAGCAAAAAAGAGTGACAGCATCTTTGCAATCCCTGTTGGTTATGAATTCATTTATGCATCGTTTTTGTGCTCTAAGGGCTTCTCCCTGCAATTTTTATTTATTTTTCTTGCTTATCACATTGCTGCCCACACAAAATTTTGCGAATATGATGTATACTGATGGGCTCTACGGGGAACAAAGAGAACTTCAACTTAACTAGTTGCTCTTAATTTGACTAATTTCGCAATGGTAAAGTTGTTTTTCTGGTATATGATAGCTTTTGTTTAATTTTTTGGACTAAATTTTATAAATCAACGGATGAATTAAGAACCTTTATTTGGTGGGGGAAGTTTTACCCAAAAAAAGGTTTGTTAATATATCAAAAGGTCTATAGGATTTGTCCCCTAACCCTAGCAGGCGTTCAACTTGGTGCAACATCATACTCGAAATGGAATCTGGTAATAAGAAAGTATGTTGTAATTATTCACTACAAATATAGAAATATTGCTAATATTCGATATTGCCAATATCACTACAAATATAGAAACTAGTTAAAATTTGATACCGTCAATAATAAAAAATTTATAAAAAAATTGTGCAAGAACTTTTAAATCCTATTTGTTTGCATGCTGGCTCACATAATAGAATTAAAATTAAATATTTACTTGTTGAAGTTTTAGCTCATAAATGCATTGGCTCCTGGGAGGCTTAGCATATTCCAGATGATTATAATACTTACTGGTTACATATTATGCTGCATCAAATACGAGTGCAACTTGGTTGTGTTCAACTCGAACTTGCCCTCTTAACCCATTTATTGGATTAGGTCAGGTTGGGGTTTATAAAAGTATGTTGCGCTTTGGCTAAAATCCCATTCTAATCTTAAGTAGCGTTAGGTTAGGATTGATTTTTAATCCAACATGAGCTTCCCCTAGTCCAACTCGAACTTGACCTAACCCAACTCAAGTTTATATATAAATAAGTGAATAAATAATATATATTCATGTTTTATATGAATTACCTATTATTTATATAATTTTATTTGTAGCCTTGTTATATCATGTGCGAATGGACTATTGATATTTATAAATGATGGGGTATCAGTAACAAAAATTAATCTAACAAAAATACACCAAACCTTTTCCCTTTCTTAAACTTTTTATTGAACTTTGATTTAGCTCAATTAAAATGCAGAATCTAACTCAACTTGACTTATTCCATCTGACCTGATAATATGACCTGATCCAAATTTAGTGTAAATGGGATTAGGTTGGTTTGGCATAGAAAAATCTCATACCTTGATCAAGTTGGGTTACAGTAGGGTTTGCCATCACCCTGATCCAACTTGTTCAAGTTGTAGCCCTAGAGGGAAGGAAATCTTTCATGACCTTCTTTCTCACCATTCAACATTAGTGGCAAATCTCACTACCATCACTATTGTTGGAAAATTTCAATCATCATTTATTACCCTAGTTGACCCTTACTACCATTGTCGATTTTGATTCTAGACCATTGCCCACCGAAGATCTCTACACTCATCCTCTATCACCAATGATTTTTTCTACCACTCAGCACCGTTAGACCTATCATGTGGGAGCCATAAGCCATTTGCGTGGGCTTGGGGCAAAGATTTAGGCTTGTTGTGCTAGGCTAGGCCTGGAAAATATATTCCTTTAATAACAGAGCCAGGCTCAGGTTTGGGGATTTAATCCCTGCCCGAGCTTGACCCAGCTTGATTTCTTTTTTATTTTGCTTGTGTTATTTATTTATGTTTGATGTGTTTGTAGATTTAATTGACAATTATTGCTGATATGAAACTTAGTGGGACAATAGATGTTGTAGGTCATTAAAAATATTTAATTATTCATATTTAACATTTTAAAAACATTTTCAAGTTTTTTTTTAAAAAATAAAAATTATCATGAAGCCCAATGACCAGCTCAAAGCCTAAAGCCCATATAATAGCCGAATTTGAGTACGGAAGGTAGGCCTGAAGGTTGGGCCTGGGCCTAAGAAATATATGTTGACTTTTGAACAAGGCCTGACGGGTGCCTAGCTCGGCTGGGCTCATGAATATGTTCACCACCCAGGCGATCTCCACTATTGGTCAGCCCCGCGAGGGTGTTGGAATTTTTGATTTTTATTTTTAAAATAATTATTATGAAATTATAATGAAAAGTAAAATTTTATAATGTTAGGCTATGAAAAGGATTTTTGGGATTAATTGGATCTATTAGTTGGATTGCATTTGCAAGATAAGTAATGATCTGACTTTTTTAGATTTTTTTTTGTTTATATAATATTATTTTTATATCGAATAAATTGTTAATAGATTTATATGTGATTTATGAATTTTACGGGATAGTGATTTGAATAAAAAATAGATATATATAATGGAGCAATATTTTTTGGAATATTGTTAAATTAGTTACTATTCTTACATCATATATACATATTTTGATTTGATTATGATATAACTATTATTTTATAAAAAAACTTTGATGTGTATCAGATTTGAACTCCCATCTAGACTATATTTAGAACTCTACTAATTGGGGTTTATGCATTGGCACTCTAACTACTATTGATTCTGTCCCGACCATAGGGTATAAATGTAGTATTCTGACTTATTTCGTAGGGTATAAGTGTGGTATTCCAGCCCACTCTGCAGGATATAGGTACGATTCTATTTCTGGCCTAGCCCTAATATATAAGTGTGGCTATAGTTAAAGATTGTTGAGTTGAATGTGATTTGTTTCGAATCGAATTTATGATTACGTATACGAATACCTGAAAGATATGAATTTTTAATGGATTTATGTTTTGAAATGGAATTGATTATGTCTTTATTTTGATTAAATCCTAATTTGTATTTATATTTTATACTATTATATTAATTATCTAGTTAAGGTATTCATTACTTACTGCGCTATCTAGCTCATTATATGATTTTTTACTATTTTTACAGATATGAAGAATTAGCTCGACCAGAGTTTTCAATATGGAAGAGCACCTAGAAGAACCACGGCACAAGTTATCTTAGATTAGAGTTTATTTAAATTGATGTATCATTTTAGACTAATATTAGAATTATGAGATATTGTAAGTTGAGTTAGTTAATGAAATAAATATTGCATATTATTAGTTTAAATTGTTCCACCATATATTTTTGATATCATGTTGAGATGCCTTGTATGCTCGTGGATAGACTGTAGAGCTCCCTATGAGTGTGCGGCGGTTGCTGTGATCCCCGACCCACGATCTTGGGTCGGGGTGTGACATGCAGACATTTCAAAAGGGCAATTTATGCATTTGAAATGGGCAATAACGCATGCTTAGTTACTAATGCACACCTTTTAGCAGGGAATGAGATTAAAATAAAAATTAAATTTAAGCATATGCGGGATGCCTATTTTAAATATATACATCAACGATTTAAGTATATACATCGATTCATATTAGATTCTTGTACCTTATCTAATTAAATTGTGCATCATAGCATTCGCCACCATTATTGATGATTGAGGGCAGTGGTGGAGATCATTTTAGATGGTAAGAGGAGGTGGAGATTGTAGACAGTGATTACAGTGGCGGTGAAGATTGCGATGAAGGTGGTGGTAGTAAAGATCATCGGCCATGGTGGTAGTGAACATTATGGGCAATGATAGGTGATAGTGGGGATCGGCGACAATGGGTGGTGGTCATTGAGATTATCCGTGTTGGTTGATAGTGGTGTGGAGATCATTGATGGTGGTGGACGATGGTGGAGATCGTGAATTGTGGTAGATGGTGGTTGAGTCTGTTGGTATGGTAGAAATTGTTGGTAGTAGTAGATGATTGTGGATGGTGGCAAATATTATTAGCGATGAGCAATGGTAGAATCAAAAGTGATGATGTGCAATAGTGGTGGACAGTGGTGTGGATGGCTGGTGGTGCTGGGGATGGCGATGGGGCTTACTAATGGTGGTGGTTGGTAATAGGGAAGGTCGGTGGTGGTAGAAGGTGATGGATGGTGATAGAGAAGAGGGTCATGAGACATTCTCTTTATCTCTCTCTCTCTCTCTCTTTCATTCTTCTGTCTTAAGTGATATTTTTCTATTTTTTATTTCTTATATGCCATATATTCTCATCCTGCCTCTTCTCTCTTCTGCTCATAATCTAAGATGATATAGGGAGAGACATTCAATCCACAAAAAAACAAAACCACTCCTTTTTGCTTAACTAGTGAAAATAACCGTCTTCATGAAAAGTGACAAAGGCATGATTGCATTTGTAAAGTGCCCCCTAGAGTTAACTAGAATGCCAAGGTGCATGGATAATTCTCTAACCAAGAGGAGGGGTGGTAAGTTTTCATGGTGATCAACTTGACATGGAAAGCACGTAGATAGTGTTGGAATAACACCTCAAAAGATCTCAAATAAACCAGAAATAATTTAATTTTACTGAAACAACCAGTTCCGATGCGTACCTCTTCGACGTCATTTTCTTTTGATCCACAATAAAATAAATAGTACCTATAGTCGGTCCGAGGCATATAGTCACAGTTTTTGAAAGAGATTTGCCTCCTTACATGCACCGAATTCTGGTGATCTCTTTCCAAGATACAATGGACTGTTGAATTTATAGATATGCACAGTACTACAAATTCTTTTGAACTCGGCAGAATTTTTTCTGTATGCTCGTATACAATAGTCTCAGAGCCAAAGGACAGAGAGAGATAGGCGATGAGAAGACCAACAAGGAGACAATCTTTCTTCTGTTCTCCCACTCACCGCTCGGAAGAAAATCAGAAAGCAAGAAAACTGAAGGAGGAAAGAAGTTAAAAGGATTTGAAGAATAATAATAAAAAAAAGAGAGGACTCCCCTTTCTCTCCCACCTGGAGAAATGTTGGAGCCTAACGTCTCCCTATTCAAGATGGGTTTTAAATGAGTCGTTCGTTGAGTTCTTTAGCGGGCAACTCTTCAAGGATAGTTTAAATGAGGGAGGGACGTTTTCATAGCCATTTCAAATTTCAAAAACCTCTTACATTCCCCACCATTTTGAAATTTTGGAAATTTTTGAGATAATTTTGAAAGTGACAGAACTTTGAAAACTTCAAAGTACGAGCAATCAGTATACTTAGCTTTCGATGAAAGGTGTCTTTCGGACTTGAACCTTCATCCAGTTGGTATTTCGCCATCCACACCGGTTCGAAGTGAACAAAGTCTTGAACTTGTACTTTATGTATAGATTTTGAGAATATCGAACAACTAAGAGTTGACCTTGCATATGAGTTCCATTGGGGTAGGGCATTACGACCGTACGCAGGTATCTTGTTTTGTGAGCATCTTTTAGAGAACAAGTCTTAATTCTCTATTTGACTGTGGCTCCACAGTCACACTCACATCGGTGATATCTCTAAGGGTATATTGCAACTCTATGTGCTATAATAGCCTTGATATCATTAAGGCATTACACCATCCTCATGTCTAGAGCAGTTGAGCATCTACTCGATAGAGATGGATAGTGAACTTAGTTCACTTAAAATTTGGTGCTCCTACTAGTCACTCAGTTAGCTTGTTTGTCCCATTGAACCTACATCTTGGGATCTCCAGTCAGATAGGTTGGGTTGCCGCTGACGGTGACTCAAAAATAGGCCTTAAACCCTTCCCCCTCGAAGCATATTGAACTTATCCTCTCGATAAGCCCTTGGTCAGATGATTTGCCAAGTTCTCTACTAATTTAATATAAAGTCATAACTTCAGTAGAGGTAAGCTTTCTTAAAATTTTATATCGAAGCTCAATGTGCCTAGACGACTTCGAGTTGTGATTTTTACTTTTCATTTTTGCTATAGTCGCCTGCTTATCGCAGTTAATTAGAATAGCAGGAATAGGCTTATCCATCATGGGAATATCTGATAATGGACCCCTAAGCCAATTTGCTTATCCACTAGCTAACTCTAGTAATCCATATGATAAAATGACTTAGTCAAACTTTTCATGCCAGTGTCTAGGAGCTTGTTTTAATCTATATAAAGATTTGACTAGTTTACACACTTTATTCTCTTGACTAGGAACTACAAAACCTTCTGGCTGCTCCATATAAATTTTTTCGTCTAACTCGCCATTAAGAAAGATGGTTTCCACATCCATATGATGGATTTCAAGTTTATATGATGATGCCAACGCTATAAGCACTCAAACTGTAGTTAACCTGGTGACTAGAGAATAAGTGTCAAAATAGTCTATTCCTTCCTTTTAAAGACCCATTTGCATCCTAGTGGTCTAGACTCTGGAGGTAAGTTGGTTAACACCCATATATTGTGTGAAAGGATCGATTCCATCTCACTTTTAATGGCTTCCTCCCATAGAGGTGCATCACTAGATTTCATCGCTTCAATATATGTCAAAGGTTCATCTTCAATAAGAAATGTGTAAAAGTCATCTTCTAAGTTTTTCTCTATTCTAGGTCTCTTGCTTCTTCTAAGTTTAACTTGGGGTTCTATTGTAGTGTTATCATTTTGTGATTTAGAGGATTTTTCTATTTCTAACTTTCTCTTTTCTTTCATAGGAAACACATTCTCAAAAAAATACTGCATCATTCAATTCTTTAATAGTGTTCGCTGTAATGTTAGGTACATCTGATCATACTATTAAGAATCGTTATGCGTTACTATTTTCCGCATACCCTATAAAAACTGTATGGAAAGTCTTAGAAGACAATTTAGTTATCTTGTTAGAGTTAATTTTAACTTTTGCAAGACAACCCCAAACTTTGAAATATTTTAGGCTAGGTTTTCTACTCCACCAAAACTCATATGGTGTTTTCTGGTTATCTTTAAATGGTATATGGTTAAGTATTTTACATGCTGAAATTAGAGCTTCACCCCATAAATTGTTGAGAATACCATAACTAGTAAGCATTGAGTTAATCATGTCAATAAAAGTTTTATTTTTCCTTTTAGCAACTCTATTTGACTGAGGAGAATAAGGTGCAGTAGCTCATGTATAAATCCCATGTTCCTCACAAAAATTTCCAAATTTTGTTGAACTATATTCTCCTCCTCTGTCTAACCTAAGTTTTTTTATTGTTTTCTGGATTTGATTTTCAACCTCTAATTTATAAATTTTAAATTTTTCTAAAGCTTCATCCTTAGTTTTTATTAAATATACGTGGCAGTATTTTGACATAGCATCTATAAAGGTAATAAAGTATCTTTTTTCTCCTCTCGTCGAATTACTGCTCATCTTGCAAATATCACTATGTATTAAATCAAGTAGGTTAGAACTTCTACTTGTTGATTTAAATGGTTTTCTAGGTTGTTTAGCTTGAACACAAATTTTATATTTTTTGTTCTTCTCTAAATTATATTTAGAAATTAAATCTAAGCTAATCATTCTTTTGAGGGTATTGTTATTCACGTACCCAAGTCTACTATGGCACATCTCTAAAGAGTCAATATGCATAACAAGTGGAGAAAAGACATTTTTATTCATATTGTTGCATGGTAATACACTCAATTTAAATAACCCATCAGCAATATAACCCCTCCCTAGAAATGTCCCACCTTTGGTAATTACAATCTTATTTGATTCAAACACTAATTTAAAGCCTAACTGACCCAAAAGAAAATCACTAACAAGATTCTTGCAAACATCTGGCACATGTTGCATGTTATGGAGAGTAAGAATCTTTCCAGATGTGAACTTTAATTTTACTTCTCCTTCTCCAATCACTTGTGCAACACTGGAGTTGCCCATGGTCATAGGTCTCCTTTAACCTCCTAGTAGAAAGAAAAAGAGAAAATATCAGAACAAATATGGATAATAGCTCCTGTATCAATCCACCATTTGGTTGGATTGTAAGCTAGATTTAATTCAAATTTTGAGATTACTAACTTGTCCTTGGTTCCAGTAAAGCCAGAACTGGTTATCATATTTGCTTGAGGAGTTACTTTGTCACCTTGCCCCTTGATCTTGTCCTTTCTATGTCTACATTGTTTGGCATAGTTTCCTGGTTTTCCACAATCATAACATGTTCTTTTGCTCTATTCCTTTTGAATCTTCGGTTTTGGCTTCTCAAAGTGTTTCTTGGGTTTATTCCTCGCGAAGTTAGTTTTCTTCGTTTCCACTAAGTTTGCCTTTGCACTAACTTCTAAGTCATTAACCAAGTCATGTTTATGGTTATTTCTATATTTTTCTTCTATTTGAAGGGACACTAATACTTGATCCAAAGGGAGGGTGTGTCTCTTATGCTTTAAAGAGACTTTAAAATTTGTCCAGGTAGATGGGAGCTTTTCTATGAGGGTTGCCGCCTGAATTCTCTCATCAATAGGGATTCCCATCGTGATGATCTTCGCCACTATATTTTGGACTTCATGTGCTTGATCAATTACTGATTTGTGATCTACCATTTTGTAGGAAAAATATTCTCCTATGATGAATTTTTCTTCTGATTCGGTTTCTTTACCATATTTCGACTCAAGTTCATCCCATAATGTCTTAGATGTACTTTCAACTTTAGAGTAGATGTCATATAAGTTATCATTTAGTGCACTGAGTATCAAACTTTTGTACAAATAATCATCTCTTTCAAATTTATATTTAGGAGCTGATATGCCGAGTTCATGATCCATTGGGTCCTTAGTTGAAGGATTGTTTGAAACCACATAATATAAGTCTAATATGTCTAACCAAGACTCCATCTTTGTTTGTCATCTAACAAAATTCTTTCTGTCGAATGGCTTGGGTTTCAGAATATCGTTTAATGAGTTCTTAAATTTATCTATTTTTGTGTTTCAGAAACAAATCTCTTTCAAAAAATTGTTGGAATAACACCTTATAAGAACTCAAATAAACCACAAATAATTTAATTTCACTGAAACAACCCATTCCAATGCGTACCTCTTCGACGTCGTTTTCTTTTGATCCACAATAAAATAAATAGTACTTGTAGTTGGTCCGAGGTGTGTAGTCACTGTCTTTAAAAGAGATTCGCCTCCAAGGACGGGCTAACCCCTAAGACTCAGTCAGTGAGTATTGTTGGTAAAAAAAAGAACTACTTAACAAAAATGCCTGCAAGTAGGTGTATTCTGAGAACTACATGAGCTCTTTTGGCAGAAAAGCGGAAACGTCTTTCTTTCATCCTCCACTTGCTGGAGACTATAGAGATATGGAATTTGAGAACACTGACTGACAGCACTCAACTAATGGGACTTTGGGGCAGGTATTTTACTGTATACCTATACCGACGGAATGAAGGCACGAGACTGAGATGGAGACCACAACTTAATGTAAGTACAAACTATACCACAAGCTTATAAGCTTCGAGAGCCCAGGCCAAGGAGCTCTCTCGAATAGAGAAACTCGAAAGCCTAATGCGGGGTTCCTCACCTTTTATTCTTTAGATCAATTAAGTGTTAATTTAGGTTTGAGGGAAATCTTAAACCAAATTTGAAATTAAAAAACTGAGCTTTCATTCAATCTTGAACCAAGCTTCATTTAATCTCATTATTAATTTTAGATTCATCTACGATTATTAGACTAATCAAATAAGTTCGTGATCGGCTTGATTTGAAATTAAACTCCAAGCTCGAAATAATAATAAACAAATCATGATCTTGAAGTTTATGCAAGGCTGCAAGCTTGATCAGAACCATGCTCGATAAAGCTCGGCTCGATCGCCATCCAACGGCCGCGGTTACTTCCGAGACCACCCCCCCCTTCCACTCGCTGCCTTAAAACCACCAGACCAGCCGTAACAGAGTCCCTTCCATGGCCTGAGAGCTCCCGTCTCCCATCATCACCAACCCCCCCCCGCCCCCCAGCCGCCGCCGCCGCCACCATGCTGTCGCCGGCCAGTCGATCTCCGCGGATCCTCCTCCTCGTCCCTCTCCTCCTCCTCCTCCTCCTCTTCTCCGCCGCTTCCGCCTGGAAGAAGGACGAGTTCCGGAACTGCAAACAGACCCCCTTCTGCAAGCGCGCCCGCGGCCGCAAGCCCCACTCCGTCCCCTCCCTCTCCGTCGCGGACGTCTCCATCTCCGACGGCACCGTCGCCGCCCGCCTCCTCCCCTCGCAACCCCTCCGCCAGGCCACCGCCGTCGACGACCCCGAATCCGACACCGTTCCCCCTCGCCCCCTCCTCCTCCGCATCTCCGTCTACCAGGGCGGCGTCCTCCGCCTCCATATCGACGAGGATACCTCCGCCCCCCGCCGCCGCTTCCAGGTCCCCGACGCCCTCCTCCCCGACCTTGACGACCGCCGCCTCTGGCTCTCCCGACTCTCCTCCCCTGCCTCCGGATCCTCCTCCTTCTACCTCGCAGACGGCTTCGAGGCCGTCCTCGTCCACGACCCCTTCGAGATTCAGGTCCGCCGGAAGGGCTTGCGAGAGCCCGTCGTCTCCCTCAATTCCCACGGACTCTTCGACTTCGAGCAGCTGAGAGACAAGAAGAACGACGGCGAGGACTGGGAGGAGCAGTTCCGGGGCCACACCGACACCCGGCCCCACGGTCCCCAGTCGATCAGCTTCGACGTCTCGTTCCACGGCGCTGACTTCGTCTACGGCATCCCCGAGCACGCGTCCACGTCCCTCGCCCTCCGCCCCACCAGCGGTCCCGGCATCGAGTACTCGGAGCCTTATCGTCTCTTTAACCTTGATGTGTTCGAGTACCTCCATGATTCTCCCTTTGGGCTCTATGGCTCCATTCCTTTCATGCTCTCCCACGGCGCCCGATCCTCCTCTGGCTTCTTCTGGGTCAATGCCGCCGAGATGCAGATTGATGTCCTCGCCCCCGGGTGGGACGACCCGGCCGCGCCGGCCAATGGCAGGATCGACACCTTGTGGATGAGCGAGGCCGGGGTTGTTGATGCCTTCTTCTTTGTTGGCCCCAAGCCCAAGGACGTACTGCGGCAGTACACCGGCATCACCGGGACCCCTGCGATGCCGCAGAAGTTCGCCGTGGCTTACCATCAGTGCCGGTGGAATTACCGGGACGAGGAGGATGTTGCATCTGTGGATGCTGGGTTCGACGAGCATGATATTCCTTATGATGTGCTGTGGCTTGACATCGAGCACACCGACGGGAAGCGGTACTTCACGTGGGACAGATTGCTGTTCCCCAACCCAAAGGAGATGCAGGGGAAGTTGGCGGCCAAGGGGAGGCACATGGTGACGATCGTTGACCCTCACATCAAGCGGGATGATTCCTTCTACTTACACAAGGAGGCAACCGGGAGGGGGTACTATGTGAAGGACGCCACAGGGAAGGATTTTGATGGGTGGTGCTGGCCAGGCTCCTCGTCGTATCCGGATATGTTGAATCCAGAGATACGAGAATGGTGGGCTGAGAAATTCTCCTTTCAGAACTATGCGGGCTCAACTCCGTCATTGTATATATGGAATGACATGAATGAGCCTTCGGTCTTCAATGGCCCCGAGGTATATGCAGCTGTACTGTGGCTTATAAGCTCTATATGTTTGCTCTTCAATCTAAGACAGAAAACAACGTTTGACACATTGCTAGGCAGAATTTACTTCTTCTTGGTTAACAGGTTAATGATTTGATATTTTGATATCCTAGCAATGGATTGGAGTCAAAGAATATTGAGTCCTTTAAACTACATTTGGATAACCAAAATTCAGACTAAATTAGCTAGGTATAGAATTTGTCATAGTTGAAATATACTTAAAATCCCATAGGCTTTGATGGAAAAATTATAACATCAACCTTTGCACAATAGTTCAAGTGACTTGTTAAGTTGCCATTTTGCTATGGTCCTTCAAAATTGTACATTCATCTGTCCTCCCTTTTCTATCCTTGTTAACTGGTAATGAGGATAATTAATAGCAAAGATGCTGGAACCCTCAATAAAGATCTAGTTCTTACAAAATGTCCAAATTTTGGAGGCATTTGTAGACATTGTAGGATTCATCTTTATTTACAAGGGCACTGGAACATGTTACAGTAAGCCTGCTTGATGTGACCTACATAAGGGGTGTCCAATTAATTTATGAGCATATAGTGAAATTTTAAATAAGGGGATTCAAGTAAATGATCATGTCCTTATTAGCAAGAAACTTCTACCTTCTACATAGGGTGCCATATGTGCCTCTAAATCTCTGAACAAACTTGTTCTATACCTGCTGTCTAGGCTCTTCCTATTCGAAATTATTTTTGAGAGATCAACTTTGTTGCACCTGCAATCCCATCTACTCGTGCACTTGCACTTGCTTTGGATAACTAAGACCTTGGCTTCTGAGAATTTCTTTGCTATTACTCCTAGTATGGCTTTCTTTGGTTTTATAAGATTTCTCTGTGCTCTAGACAAAGCATTGATCCATAAGGCAACAGTTTGAATATCCTCAATGATTTTCCACTAAAAAATTCTTCTTTGAAGAAACCAAAAAAATCTTCTTTGAAGAAACCAAAAAAATCTAAGTTATATTTATGTATTTATGTATATATTTCTTTATTCCAACAAGATTCCTCTGTCACCGAGTCCTTCTAATAATCAACCAATCAGATGATTTAGCGCTGAATAATTAAGTGCATGTATAGTTTTGTTCGCTCCTGTCCATTTTATACTTGCATTTTCCTACCCATCTTATATTAAACGTTAAGATATTTTGCCAATTAGCTGTCTATGACGGAATTATGAGCACCCAAAAATATATGAACAAAAATGATTTTTTATGCATAACTGGATTTGTTTCAAATTAATCTTGCAATTTTACTCACTTATAGTTTGGATAAATTCATGACATTTATGGCGAACATATGATGTTTCCTTCTATTGATTTGTATTGCTTTATGACCATCACCTCTTAATTGGAGACAGCTTGATCTAAATGAGGGAATTGATTCTTATGAATCATATTGAAGGAATGTTTCAAGTTTCGGATCAAATTGATCCTTTTCAGCTGAGAATGAATATAACCTGACCTCAAGTTTTGAGTTTTAGTCGATTTCTGTGGCTTTGGTGACTTTCAGCTGAAATTGTCTAGTATCAGTCCAGTTTTGTTTGAAACTGACTGAAACAAGCCATACATGACTTTTTCTAGGTTTAATGTTAGTGTTTTTTAAATTTTTATATATTTATTTTATCTTTTATTATTAAGTATGTAGGATATGCAGGATCACTTTTTAGTGGTTTTTGTTTTCTTTTCTTGAGTTAAAAGAGGAGATAGATTATAAGTTTAACATTTGATAAGCAGACCCTCCCGAAAACACTCTTATTATTAGTAACTTAAGGAATATTATGTACACGAGTTACAAGGCATTTGATCAAGCAATCATTTAATGACAAAAATATATATAAAAACCCAAATTAATATATTTGTGTGTCCTACTAAAAGTAAAATATAATAAACTTGCAAATAACTGAAGTCAAGAAGTCACACATGAACTCACAAAACAAAATATGAGCAAGTCTAATTTCACTTATATGTAGCATTAACTTTAGGCATAAATTGTCAAGACTACACAAATAATGATCTATATAATACAAAATACTCTAAAATGTTATGTAACAATTTTCTTGGCTTCTTTTATTTTTCTTTTTTTAAATTTTCTTATTTGTTGGCCGGAATTTTGAAAAATGGAGCCAAACTTTTAAAGCCATCAAATTGCTAATAATAAGACCCCAAAGACCAGGCCAAAACTGAACCTGAAACTGTGCCTTCAAAACTTGTATCAAAGATGATATGTCTGATATGACTTGCTACTTTTAGCTTTTAATTTTGTGGAGATGAAACTTTATGAGTAAATCTCATTTGAAAGCTCACTTTTGCGAAAATATGTATTAATTCTTCTTCTTCTTCTTCTTCTTCTTAATACATGGTAGGACATCTCTGATAATATGCAACCACGGTCCCTATCTTACATAGATCACCTTTTGGTTAAAAGTTCTTTTCCAGGGAATGATCTAAAATGAATGTGTATAAACTCTGCTAAAGGCTATGGGAGTGGGTGAGCTGGGAGGTAAACAACAAATTGTTGAAAAATGTATATGCCCATAATATATAATTAACATTTATTTGATAATGGTGACCAATGCATTTGAATAAGAAGTTTGCTCTGAAAGAGAACCTTCTGGTACTGTTGAGGTTGTAAAAAAAGAAACAACATGATATTGGGTAGAAATAGGTGACTCACCAAAGACTAGATATGAGCATCTGTGTGATTACCTAGTGGGGAAACTACTGAGACTAGAATATAGAGACATTTGATGTGTTGGTTTGTGTTGCTCAATCTTTGTCGTATAGACCTAATTCTTCTACAAGTTTTCCTTCTAATCATGGGGGGTTTGACAGCTGATTGGAAATGTGGGAAAATAAAAGAATGTGTCTGCACCGATATCTATCTCAATCTTTAGTATCATTGGTTGCTCCCTTGTTGTTTGTGATAAGCTAGATGAAATCTGAATTAGGACTCTAAGAAATGAAGCAGAATAATGCTAGCTTGTTGGAAGAAGGGCTCCAAGTGGAATTGCTTAGGTCTGGTCCCTAAACAACTACTTTTTCAGTTACGACTCATTCTCTTGTATTTGTTTTTAAGCTTGAAAGTTCTCATATCTCTTATTTTGATATTTTTTTTAGACTTTCTTTTATTTAGCTATTTGAGTCCCTTGTTTGCTTAGTTTCCACTTATTTGTAGTGTTGAAATAAAATTTCGAGTCTACTTTGGCCAAAAATACTTTTAAAAGTTCTTTTTGGTTGTATGTTTAGGTAGTCTTAGAACCTCTGGGGTTGTGTTTCAGAGTTGTCTTGGTGTCCTTCATTGTTAGTTTCCACAAGAATTTAACTTTTATTATTACATTAATTAATGATTATGAGCATTTATTGGGCAATAGGAGCCCTTAGAGAAAATCATGACCATGTTCTCCTTAACCTGCGAGAAGCCTCTATATACAATTGGCTTTTTTCCAAAAAGGATAATCTATGATTTATTTGCCAAACCCTTTTCAATCCTTTGTCTCTGCTTCTGCTAAGTATATTGTCTACCTCGTTGGATAATTATATTCTCCTCTGGCTGCACTAAAAAGGTTAAAGTTTTCGTGCCACTATTTTTAGAGTTTTCCGTGCTTGACGAAGAAGAATTAGGCTTGAATTTAAGGATGTTGTTTTAAATCTAATTTGAACAAAAGAAGAAATAATATTGCATATTCTTCAGTTTGCTCCGTCAAC
The DNA here is from genome assembly GCF_009389715.1 of Phoenix dactylifera. Lineage (NCBI taxonomy): Eukaryota > Viridiplantae > Streptophyta > Magnoliopsida > Arecales > Arecaceae > Phoenix > Phoenix dactylifera. The sequence continues at coordinate 12,382,373 of NC_052397.1, forward strand.
CATATAGGACGAAGCATAAGTGTTGTGCATATTCACTTCTGTTAGATCATAGTTTGTAAAAATGCCAGCAAAAGCAGAGAGCATCAAAGAACAGTTGTCTTTTATGCTCGAGTTTCACATAATGTAATTTTGACCCTCAAACAGGTTCTTCATGCCATATGATACTGGATGCTCTATCTCTTTTTACCGGTCGGTAAGTTTACTATTGTAGACCTGGTTATTTAGTATATCAGACCAATTCAAAGGTTGAGTACATTGTTTCTTTTTTGACTCAAAGTGATCTCTTTGGCATTTAACCATATCAATTATCAAACACTACAATGTGACGCCTTATATGAACAACATGTGTTAGTGTATGTGAATTTGATGCTTTAAAACAACATATTTTACTGCTTCTGCTATTTAAAAATCATTTTGTCTTCATCAGATTAGCATGCCTAGGGATGCCATACATTATGGAGATGTAGAGCACCGAGAGTTACATAATGCATATGGGTACTACTTCCACATGGCTACATCAAATGGACTTCTAAAGAGAGGTAATGGAAAAGATAGGCCATTTGTCTTGTCAAGGGCTTTCTTTGCTGGAAGTCAACGGTATGGTGCAGTATGGACTGGAGATAATACTGCAGATTGGGACCATCTCAGAGCATCAGTTCCAATGATTTTAACACTTGGTCTTACTGGCATGACATTCTCTGGTAAGTAGACTTGGTCATTAGACTTCGCTGCTGTCTCCTTTTCCGTGGACATGGCTGATATTTGCAATTTATATAGGTGCCGATGTTGGTGGATTCTTTGGCAACCCAGAACCAGAACTGTTAGTGCGTTGGTACCAGCTAGGTGCTTACTACCCTTTCTTTAGAGCTCATGCCCATCAAGACACTAGGAGACGGGAACCTTGGTTATTCGGGTAATATATTCATTACTGTCTCATGGAATTTGTATTATCATAATTGCTAGTATGCCATCTTACTCACAGGAGCTTAGTAACTGGGAACTATGGTTGCCACAAAAGTCTCAAATCTTGCTTCAGCTCTTAAACTTGCACCCTTCCTGTTATTCAAGCACTCATCTATTATTGCTACCATTTGACATAGTATACAATATACACTTTTATTCTGACATTTATTTCTTTTGTTTTGTGAGTCAAGTCCAAGTGAATGCAGAAGTTTGTTCTTCATCTTTTGATATTTACGGATGACATTTTTATTGTTTAATGATGTACCATGAGCAGAGTTACCTATGTATGTAAAACAACCACAAATTGGGATCATTTTTTACAGGTCAATGGAATCTTTATGCTCAGAACCCTGATTCGAGTAGTCCTTTATTTGGTACTTCCCAAGGAGCCGGAACTGCCATTCTAACCCTTTTTGGGGGATTCCATCCACAAACGCAAAGTTTGTGGTTGGCCGATATTGTTCATCATCATTTAGGTATTGCATTTATTTTTCTCGTTACTGGTCGTATGTATAGAACTAACTTCGGAATTGGGCATAGTATCAAAGATCTTTTAGAAACACATATTCCTCTGGGGGTCGATTAGGACGTTCTATAGACGAATGTTGCTTTTTGGACCTTCAACACTGCTTTCTTGCACTGGCTGTCAAATATGCTATTTCACCTGCTTGATGTTCAATTTACTCATCATAGTAGCATAAGTGGCAAACTTAATTTTGCTCATGGTTTATCAGGCACTCTGGCCCTGACCACATGCCAACTGATACTGTAGAACTAGTACTTGGGGCCACAATAAGCCCCGGTATATGGGACTGGGCCACCCAAACAGTGCCAAACAAGAGGAGAATGAGCCCGAACCTCTTGTTACTGGGCAGGACAGCTAAATCCCCCTATTTTGTCTTAAATATCATGTGAAGGTGAGAGAGTGAGTGAAAGGTAGTAGGGAGCTCTCCAAGTGCTAGATTGTGCTGCTTGACTTTGTATTAAATGCATAAGTATAGTTCTCATTTTATGATAGCTATATGAAATTATGTATTACACCATGAAACACATTTAACTGGCAATCCAGAGTATCAATAGTGGTTCCAGCATTTAAATCACTACAGCTACCATATTTTCATGAAAAATGAGCATTAAAAACAGGGGAGAAAAGGAAGAAATGAGGCTAAACATGGCCAGGTCAGCTGGCCCGAGCAGTGTGGGCTAATACACTATACTGGTATAGTATGTACAGCAATACTTACTGTACTGACCTGGAACTTGAATTGTCCAGTCCCTTGATTTTTGATATCTTGGTTGTGCGTCAAGAATACTCTATGGACCTTCACGGCAAGTCCTTCATATATTATTAGAAAAATAAGCAGTAATATGGAAAAATTTAAGTCAGGAAGTAAATTCTGATTGTTTCTAGTGCTTTTATGTTGCTAGACTTAGTGCATTTTCATATGTTCCAAATTCCTAATCTTTATATATATATATATATATATATATATATATATATATATATATATATATATATATATATATATATATATATATATATATATATATATATATATATATATGCATGTATGAATGCAAAAACCAGACATATATATTGTCTTGTCCAATTTCCATTTGTTAGTGAAACTTGATTATCCTATCAACTTACTTCAATACATCTTGGCTTCTCACAACATCTTATTTCTGTAATGCCCAAAAATTTCTAAACATGGAGATTGTTCTTTGTCGTTTGGCTAACATTATGACTTTCTGATTTGATTACACTGGCCATGATACAGAGAGCACAGCACTGCCCTGATAAGAGAGGCAGTACATGTTCGATATTCATTGTTACCATATTATTATACGCTATTCAGAGAGGCTAGTGTAAGTGGCATCCCTGTGATGCGCCCTCTCTGGCTAGAATTTCCTGCTGATAAAGAAACATATAACAGTGGTGAGGCTTTCATGGTTGGGCCAAGTTTGTTGGTCCAAGGGATTTACGAAGAGGTACCTTATATGATTTACTCTCTATTTACTATTATCTATCTGTCTATATTTTTTAACTGCGACTGCAATTTGAGGACTTCTTCCTATGTACTCTTGATGTTGAACAGAGGCAAAAATCTGTGTCAGTTTATCTTCCTGATGGGCAGTCTTGGTATAACCTGAGAAATGGAGTTTCATATACCGGTGGTGTATCTCACAAACTGGAAGTTTCGGAAGACAGCATACCCACTTTCCAGAGGGCAGGAACTATAATACCCAGGAAGGACAGATTTAGGCGTAGTTCCACTCAAATGGTGAATGATCCTTACACCCTGGTATGTCTTTTATACCCTTTACGATTTTTGTTACCTGCTGAGCCCTAGATTTCCTTTTATGTTGCCTTCCTTTTATGTTGTCTCTTATGCAGTGAATTTTCCATCTGATAGGCAGAGAAATGTGATGTTGTCTAAAAAGCAACTTTATTATTCATTCTAATCAGAATGATGTTGGGATTTGTTCAAAGCATACATGCATATTGTAGCATGAAATTATGATTTGTCATGTCTATGGTTAAGCTTTTACATCGTCAGAAAGATGTTGAATTTCAATTTTCATTTTTTTTTTGCTTGAATAATAACATGTAATTAAAATAAGCGCATGAATTTATGAGATTTGCTTTATTTCCTTATATCTTATCATATATGATTGGTTTATGGATTTTTAACAAATCCATAGACCTGTAAAAATCTTTGTATTATTATTTTTTCCAGCAAGGCATTTTCAGATAATTTTATTTTTTAAATGTTGAAATAGGTTCTGAGATGTTATCCTATTAATTGAATTCATTTAAAAGGGGGTTTACTCCATAGATCATCTATAATGTCTTCTAGAAGCAATAAGAACTTTGATTAAATGAAGAACCTTCCTATATTTATGTTGTTTCATAAGGAATGTATCTCCTGTGGATGTATAAAATCTAAATTTTGCATGCTTGCCTTGTGTCTCCTCCCCTCCCCACCCCCTCTCAAATTCAAAAATTAAGCTTATTGCACTTTAGTGCATAATAGAGGCAACTTGTCCTTTAATCCTTACTTAGATATGTTCTTTTGTTTTTAGTTTGTGGTTCCATCTGTAATTGTGCTGTAATACATGTGAATTTTATCTTTCTATGAACACATTTATCTGAAGTAATAGGGTCCATTTGTAAAACTTGTATATGGAAATTCGCCTTTCATGATTGTTTAATTAAAAATGCTACTATATCTAAAATAAGTTTGTCGTATGCAATTTGATCTTTGATGTTCTTCTGTTAATAATATGCATGATATAAACAAAGTATGCTTCCTTTTGGGTTGACCAATTGAGGCACGATACTGCTATAGTCTAAGGACTTAATTTCCTATCAGTTTATTTTCTTCTTGCTACATACCCTAGGTTCGTATACTGACATATGGGTTTTGGAGGATTATGATTGGCATAAGATTAAATAGCCAAAGTTAGGATCTGGGTCTTGATTTGACTTGATTTGCCCTAACCCATCCGTTGGATTGGGAAGAGAAAGATCCACAGTGGGAGGATTTTGTGGAGGGAAAAGAAGAGATATTGAAAAAAAGAAGAGATACTTCTTCATGAATGTCTATATCATCTAGATCTTTGGAGAAGTTATATGAAAGTAAGGATTGCTGGACCGAGCTGAATCGGCTAGTTCAGCTCGAACTGAGGCGACCCGGTCTCCGACCGGTTCGGTTCTCCAATGGAAAACAGTTCCGGCCCTCTAGGAGCCGGAATTTGATTGGATGTGGCCGAAACCGGCCGAAACCGGATAGTTCCGTTCGGTTCTACTCGGATTCAGTGCAAACCGGATTCGGGGCCCCGCTGTGGGGCTGTGACAACCCACTGTGGGGCTGTGACAACCCACTGTGGAACCTGTTGATTCGGTTCAATTTGAATCGGTACCAAACCGTACTGGTCGCTGACCGGTACAGGTTTCGGTACCGATTCGACGAACCTTGTATAAAAGTAGAAGGTTTTGATTTGCAGTACATGCACATTCACTTGCATATGTGCAAATGTGTGTGTGAGTGTGCTCGTGTGTATGTGTGAAAATGATCTATAAACTTGACCGTGGTTCGTTTTGAAATTCATCTACCTTGTTTTAGAAAATGAAAGATATGGTCGACTATATTCTAAAGATTTGAATGGATTGGATAACAACCAAGTTCACTAGTTTAATCCAATACATTATGTTATGAGATGTATGCCAAATGAGATTCTTTCAAGAGTTTGCCTGGCATTTATTGACTATAGGGGAAATATTAAGGTTATTGGGTGTTTTATCAGTAGTTATACAATAGACATATGAAGCATGGTCATGGATACATAATACGGATATGGCACTACAAAAATTCGCCAATATGATAAATCTTGAAAGGTAGGATATGATATGTTTAGGATATGCCAAGAAATATATATATATATATATATATATATATATATATATATATATATATATATATATATATATATATGGATGCATATTCATGTAGACTTGCATGCATATGTGCTGCAGACATATGTCTGTACATATATATATATATATATATATATATATATATATATATATATTATATCTGTTGTTTGTGTGTATGTATACATGCATGCATACATATATATTGCTGATGAATCAATATTTATATATTATAAAAAAGCATCGATAAAGCATAGCAGCCTAATAAAATAATTTAGTCTATACTCTATATGGTAGCATTAACTTTTACAGGCTCATCATTGGTCATTATTTCATAGATTGTAATCCATACTTCTTGTTTTAATATTAATATCAATAGACTACAAAATTGACCCTCCTCTTTTTTGGAGGTATCGAGAAAATATCTAAGGTGTATCCAGGAAATATCTAGATTGTTTTAAAATTTTGAAAAAAGGATACTTAACACAAGTATGAAACATGTACCCGTTAAGTCTTTGATGAGTATTGGTATTTATACAGGTATGATATGGACGCGACGTGTAATTTGAATTACATGTGCTTCTTCTTACAAAAAGACTATCTGACATTCGCCCATACTTGCTCATACTAGATCTCACTGAATGCAACAAAAAAAAGAATAAAGAAATTCTTGAAAAATAGAACCTTTTTGAACAATTACAACTGGTGTCGGTGTTTCTATAGTTTTTGCTAGTCCTTGATTTTGTTGCTGGTTTGCTGCTACTTGTGAATTGGATGGTGCCTCTTGATTTTGTTCCTTTCTTACTTGTGCCTTCTAAACTGTCTAAAAGCATCTTTCTTCATAGGGCTATTTGGGTTTGTTTCACTTTGTAAGAAGAATGCTCACTGCATGGATTTAAAACACCCCATTTCTGTATGCTCTGTGTAGTTAAATGCAAAGAGATCCTATTAGGTGGCCAATGGCAAGGTTTGCCGAGTTGGTATTGGAGGGCATATTGGTTGGCGATTTGTTTGGCATGGTACAGATCTGTACCATGCTGTTCTAGCGCACACCGTAATAGGGAGTCGGAGAGGGAGGGGGAGAGGGAGAAGGAGAGGAAAAGAGAGATAGAGGGAGGGAGAGGGAGAGGGAGGGATGGAGAGAGGGAGAGAGAGGGGGGAGAGAGAGGCCGAGAGAGAGCGTGCTGAGAGGCCGTCATCGTGAGGGGGAGAGAGGGAGAGAGAGCAAGAGGTCATTGTTGTTGAGGGAGAGAGGGAGAGGGAGGGGAGAGGAGAGAGGGACTTACCAGACCTTGTTGGTGACGTCATCGTCATTATCGAGCGATGGGATGGAGATTTGGGTTTCAAGGGAAGGGGATAGATGAAGCTGAAATCGGACGAAAAAACAATGCAGAGGCACTAGGGTCGGGATGAGTGACTATAAACGATGTAAGCGAATATGGTGCTGATAGCCGACTGGTTATGCACCGAACCAGCTAGTTTGGCATGCTTCAAATTGGTCGGTTCAGTACGGTTTAGCAAACCATAGGCCATGGTGTGCTGCCAGGAGATCGGGCTATAGCTTTCACTTTTTAATAGCTCTATGTTGGATAGTTGAGTATGTTCTGGTAGTTTGATAGTTTATTCTATATGTGAGTTCTCGATTTGTAAAGTATGTTTTATTTTTGCTAAAAGTGCTTTACTAAGGTCCTTTGCTTTTTCCATCTACACACTTCTTGTGTTCGGGCATAGAATATTCTCCTTGAGTGGTTCTTACAAGTTATTATTTTGCAGCCACTTCTCTCATAACTTAAACAGAGCTTGTATTGGTATTCCAAAAATTGTGTTCATCATTCTTAATCATGATGGTTCTTAAGACATAATTAGTGAGCATTCTTTAGATTTCTGGAATAGTTTATTTTTTTTAATTGATATTTTGTGGCTCTTTTGTTCATAAGAGTATTTTATGGCCAATATTTAGTTGGGTCTTGCCTTCAGGAACTTAATGTTTGGCCTAGTGTCATCTGTAATGATTGCCTGGAGATGGACAACTTGATATCGGGTTTCAATGTACTACTAGAAATTGTGTGGTCCTAGACATCAATATAGAAGGGTAAGAGTTCTCCATTTAGGATCTGCTTTCAAGCTAGTGACTATAATAATATTTATCTAGAAAAGATCTTGGAGGACATGAATTCATTTTTGCTCTCCTCAAGTAGACAGGAGATCATCTTGGTCAGTGGGAAGTATTTAGTCCTCTGGCGTGCTCCCAAGAGAAGTGTTTTTGAGTATTTGGGCATGTTCTTCTGGGCCATTTGAGCCTAGAACACTATTGGCAACATAGAGGATTCTGCACATTCTTTAAGACAGCATATCTGTCCATGATTGTTGGCTCTAAGGCAAAGTATCTCTGTCCATGATCATTGGGATGGACATCAAAACCGAAGCAACCTTGCCTAATCATCATTAGCTTATTTTTCTTCCACTTGATATCTTGGCTTCAATCCTTTCGTGGGATTCTATAGGTGTTGGTGCTGTTTGTAAGTGGGTAACATCAACTTCATTTTTGTTATCTGAACCTCTTAAGCATATATATGGAGTCGTCTGTCAGTCATGTGAGTAGATGAGTTACATATCCCTAGCAAAGAGAACCAATCTCCTGCATTTTTCTCCATTATCGGATGCTCAACATTTTCTTCCAAATCTTCTATGGCCTATTCTAAGTCTGAAGTTCTTTGTAACTTGTGGGTGGCCTTGCAAGTATGAAGTGACATACGGTAGTCTATTCTAATTTGTTATTAGGGTTAAGATCTATTTCCTCTATAATCAATGATTGTTAGAAGTGGGATGCACCCTAAAAGCCATTTGCATATTCAACATAGGAAGAAATTGAAATATCATGGCTGTCTCCTTTGTACACAGTTATAAACAATATTGGGTCGTGTCACACATCGGCCTTAGAACCAAAAAAGAGTCCATTAAGTATCATTGTTTTGGCAGAATGACCAAGTGAATGGAATGTTTTCCATGGGGAGAATTGGATCATTCTGGACACTTGAAAATTGTTGGATCATTCTGGACACTTGAAAATTGTTTGTTGGTATGGGTGAGGTTGGGTATCTTTGGCTGCCATTATATATAGTGTCAATAGCAGTTCGGAGTGGTTATTTTCTTGTGGTCATCATAGTAGTTGATTCCGCATTGGTATGTTGGGTACGCGTCATACTGAACAACTATCTCTTGGAAGTTCACTATCAGAGTTGGAGATGTTTTAGATGGTCTTGTATGCACATCATGCAACTAGTCCTCTCTCTTGAGGGCATGACTCTCTACAATGATTTTAGTTCAATAAATTTGTAGCCAAACTTGTATATCAACAATGGGGCACCTGGATGAGGCTAGGTGGTTTGATGGGACAATTGCCTCTTGTATTCAAACCATCGAGGTGATCTTCCTTTTTTTCTCTCTTCTTTGTGTTGAATCCCTTCGGACCTGGAGATACGCTGGGTCGGGGTTTGGTGAACCAACAGGTCGCTCCTCTAGTTGAAGTATCATGCCCCTTTTTCGTTGCCTAGGTTGCACCTTCGGAATACATTATGGACCATGCCCTTGTAGGGAGCACAATAGTTTATTGCTTCTTGGAACGAGTATGAGTAAGGATTATTTCAATAAGGATTATCGCTCCTTGGAGTCTTGGTACCAAGCAATGTTTTAACCAACTTGGTGTTCATATTGTAATTATTATTTATTTCAAATAAACAAAATATTATTCAAAATTAGTTTTGCATCTCATCAATTTTCTGTTATGTTTGCACGTGATCTAGGATTCTGATGGGCCATGAGATCGATTAACGATGGGTTTGCTGGGGTAATGATTTTTCTCAACAATCAATTGAGGATAGAAGAAGGTGGAGGGATTAAATTGTAAGAACAATTGCTATGTATAAAGAAGACTTCTCTATCCACTCTATCAACCAAGGATGAGCATAATTATACATGTTTATATATAGGGAGGCTGGTCCACCTTGCTTTATTGTGACTGTAATACACCCATCTAGTAAGAACATGGTAGCTTAAAGATCCAGGGCCTCGGCATCCTACACTAGTCCATCAACCTTGACCTTCTTGGATCTCTCTTGAGTTGTCACCAAACTTAGGCTCGGTTTGATCAGGTGAATCAAACCCTTGGTATATGTATTCGTTTATATGGATTGGCATAATGAGAGTCATATTAGGCTGATATTTCATACCTGAACATGGACTCATCCTACACGGGGGTTTACTAGAGTAGCCGGCTCCTAGGGCTAATCCTAGGTGGCCGACTTCTTCTAGAAGCCCTAGAGGCGATCGGCCAAGCTTTGGGTTTCCTAGATGGCCACCAACTACTAAGGTTTTTCCCTGGCTAGATGCCACTAGGAGGATTCAATCCTAGTGGCCGTGATACCTCGAGATTTCTAGAGTGGTGACACAAGAGTCCTGTGGTTTCTACACTTGTGCTGGTATAGAGGAGCCTAGGGTTTCATCCTATGCTGCCCCCTTCGCTATAAATAAGGAAAGGTGTAGGGTTTGGCAAGAATCACATATACATTAAAGTTTCTTGGCCAGGGGCGTCCAAGAAAGGGCGCAGCAACCATAGGGCACTGCCTAGAAAAGAGAGAGAAACATGGAGAGAAGGAAGAAGCTGGAGATTTGAGACTAGGAGGAGGCTACCGAGTAATTTGGAGGGCTTGCCAGCTGCGAGTACTTATGCGGTGCTTAAAAATCCCTCTATCATCATCTTCATCATCTCTTTGTGCTCTTTTGTCATCTTTGCTTGTATACATCTCTCTTATCATGCATGCAAACTATGTGATTGTTGTTGATTTATTGAAAAAAGATAGATCCTGTCCATGCTATTCATACTATTCCGCTACATAACATGCTGCTGGACCTTTTCCATGTCCTTCAATGACTGCTTTATAATTCCTTCCTATTTTTGTTTGTTGCGTTCTTGCATCATAATCACCAGCTGCAATAACTATGAAGTTGCATTGAATGGTGTAAGGCATCCTGGTGCCAAATACTGTGGTCTTTCTGTTTGCACCATCAAATTCTGACAGTGAATAGTCAATCTTTAATATGCTCCATCAAGTAAAGCTGTTTCACTAGGAACACATGCTGCTTTGTGTGATCAGGTGGTAGCTCTGAATGGTTCATTTGCTGCTGAAGGAGAGCTTTATGTTGACGATGGCAAAAGCTATGACTTCGAGCAAGGGGCATACATCCATCGCCGTTTTATCTTTGCTGATCGCAAGCTAACATCAGTAAATGTTCACCCTGCCAATTTAGGAGGGAAGTTCTCTTCAGACTGCGTTATAGAAAGGATTGTTCTTCTAGGGTTACCATCGGGGGCAAAGAAAGCTGTGATTGAACCTGGAAACCATGAGGCTGACGTTGAACTTGGTCCTCTCACTCTGCGAGGAGGGTCAAGCCCGGATGCAATTACAGTCCGGAAGCCCAACGTCCGCATTGCAGATGACTGGACTCTGAGGATATTATAACAATATACTCCCATATTTTTGCTGGATAAGGAGTACTCATGTTAGTTTTAGATCATATTCAAGAGCAATATCGTTCGTTACTCATTGTGCATCTGTTGTGACCTACGAAACCTTGTTCATGCATGACTGTAATGCATGCGAATAGAATTTTGTTTATGTTCCAAATGATTGATTGCTGGTGGTTAATTATGATCAGCTGCTATACTTCTCAAGGTTGGGATGTCCTGGGAGATGGCTCAAGATATGTTGCTGTACTGCTCTTGGCTATTGAAGACTGATATTTATGCCTGTATTGTAGTGCTTTTACATCCTTGCACTAATGATATAACTGGGGATCTGTGCTGATGTGCCAATTTTTGATGGATTCTAGAGAAATAGAGGCGCTAGTTTTGCCCCTGGGCCCTGGGGTATGATTTTTTTTTTTTTTTTGCGTGCGACTTCCCAGGAACTATTTTGCATCTCTAGTTCGAAAATTTAGTTGTTTGGGATGTTTTAAAAGGAAACTTTATATTCATACTCAACAGAAGATTTGCAAGGGATTGTGGAGGTTTGGAGTATTCATTTATCCCACTTCAGGGGCAGTCACTAGCACACTGGTGAGTTCTACAAGAAGAAGGAAAAAGAAGAAAAAAAAGTTGCTATGAACTTGCTGAGTATGATGTCGTCCAGTTTACCCCCATCCCCCATGAAATAGGTCTCAGGAACTGGTATAAGTTGCAGTGCCACAAAGGTTTTTGACTCAGCTATTGTATCCAGATTAACAGATGGACGATTGCTCTGGAAATGGTCATCCCGATTGTGTTAGTCTTTGCTTGATGTAAGCTTTTGCACAATAGAAGGTCAAGTAGGAAACCATCAATGTTCATGCACTGCTTTGTTTACAAGTTTGGCCATTACGCCTTGTCACTTTGTCAGGTGGGCTGCATCGTCAAAATTGCAAATCTTAGTCATGTTAGGTGGTTGCATCGTCAGAACTGCAATGAATGCTGCATGAAATGAATTGCTCGAATGCTGCTCAATGTCGCTGAAGGTGAGTAGTTTCCAAACCGTGAGCAATCAGAATGCTGCTCAACGCCTTTAGAGTTAGTATACAGCGCTGTCTTCTAGATGTGTTATCAGAAATTTCAATGCCAGATTCAGATCAACTGTGATCATTGCCTCTCCAGCTAGCATATCCCATCTACCCTTGTTTGACATTGCATTCAAGAATCAATTTTTCAATGGCGTGTGACGATTCAGGTACGAAGATATTACAGGGAAAACGGCATGCAGAAATTGTTGAGCAAATGTTTGATTCCTGTAGACTTCTGGATCTGTAGTCGGTGCTTTGATGGGACCTCTGCTACTAGCATTTTCCATTGCATTTTCCTTCTTTAATTTTGTTCTGTATTGCATCCAAATTGAAGACATTCTTTACTTTCTAAAATATATCTTCTGTTTAACCACTTCCCAATCTGCTTATAAGACATTGGATGCTGCTACAACCGAAACGGAGTTATGTGTCATCACTTGGTTTACTTCACATCAGAGCATGAGGAAAGCTTGGAATTGGCTGAGACCAGGCTGTCTTTTTAAACTATTCTTCCATACGGCCTCCGTCATCTCTAAGCCATTTCCTGAAGGACCAATTCATAATGGAAGAAAGAGCGTGGTACGTAACACACAGCCTATTTACTTTTAAAATTTTCCCAACGCGGTTACGCTGAAGGTTCCGTTCCCAATGCGGTATCTCTCTTTTCTACCAACTCACCACAGTTTCCAGCCCAGCAATTTCCATCTCTAATCCCAACACAAGAAATGGAGGGCAAGTTGTTAAGCTAGACCCGTCCTACCAATTTAAAAAAGAAACACAAATCTCTCTATACAGTACCAATCAATACTAAGAACGTTGCTGTTGCTATTAAATTATACGCTTGTAAATCCTGGTAACAATATATCAAGAGGTGAAAAGAGGGGTGAAGTTTAGGTACCATTGGGTTGCATGACACTCATTTGGAATGAGATGGCTTCCATGTGCGACCCATATCTCTAAATTATAGACTAACAAGTATTATTTTATTTTCTAAATTCAGCTGATATTATTTGTATGGAGGTAGCATCATCACACAATGCTACATTAGCATGTAACCTTCGGGTGACCACACAAAAGGCTATAGGAAACCCAAGGCATATGATGCTCTTTGGATCAATTCTAAAGGGTCCAAGCTAATATCGCTGACAGAGACAGCAGCAGAGAACGAATCAGCAGTGGAGACCGAATCTTCCTTTCGAGTTTTTATTATCTACGGTTGGTTGACGTGGTTGACTAAATCTATTTGATAATTTCTCATAAGGCAGATCTAAATCCTGTATATTTCTGGTTTCAATTTTTTTTACAAATATCTTATTTATAATAATTTTAAATTAAAAAATGATTGATGATGTGGTAGTCCAAGTCTATCTAATAATCTCTGCCAAGGATGTTTTCTGGTTTCAAATTTTTTACAGGCATCTTATTTATAATAATTTTAAATGAAAAAAGAGACCACTGGGAGAATCTTACATTGGTGGTGGTGGGAAAATGACATGCAGCGACTGGTTCGCTCGCACTTTTTCTCCCTCTTTTTTACTATGAAAAGGATGTGAATGTGGATACTTCGTCTTTATTCGATGTAGAATGTAATAAAACAACGCTCAGTCTAAAACCACATGACTTAGTTATCGGGACTGTTGTTCTCAACTTTTCTCACCTGGGTTGGAACTTAGGGAGGAGGGAATGGTTTCGGTGGCTTCTTGCAGTGCAACTTCCTGGGTGGGGAAGGCTATAACTGAGGCAGGCTCTTCACCTTTTCTCTACTCTTGGGTAACTGTGTTTCATGTGAAGCGTTTTTGCAAGGTGGCAACTACCCCCGCGCGCCTCCACATTCCTCCCCCTCAGCTTTAGAGGACTTCACCTACAAACAAACAAAGTACCCTCTCTCTCTCTCTCTCTCTCTCAACAAACAAAGTACCCTCTCTCTCTCTCTCTCTCTCTCTCTCTCTCTCTCGGGGAGTGGAAGGTGGGAATCTCGAGGAAAACGTACGCTTATCTCGTGTCACAACAAGGACTGGAGATCGAGCGCGCGCTGCTGAAAGTTTGTTGGGCTCTCTAGTATTGTAATTTAAGGTGGTTTTCTGGCTGTTCTTCTTGTTTCTTTCTCTCTTTTTTTTCACTCAAATCGTTAAATGATTTATGGTTGGATAGAGGAATTTGAACTGCTATCTACAAGTATGATGCTTTCTCCTGCATGTCAAGATTGAGCAATTAGCTGTTCATGGGGGGAGTTTATTCCACTCGGAGTGATCATTTGTTATTGAGACATGGATCCTTTGAATGATAGGCTGTTTGACTCCACCTTCTTGATGTCTGAAGAGCGAGCAACATCCCCTCTTCTTATCTTCTTCAAAGACGCAAGGTAGCCATATGGTTAATTCTAGCTGCCATGCCAGTAGTCAAAAATTTATAATTTGATTGCATGCTGCATTGGTTTTCCTGTTTATTTGTGATGATTTCTTGGCGGGTCCAGTTTTTAGCTAATCATTTGTTATTTAATTTCTTGTATTGTGCAGGCAAGTCTTCAAATTGGATGAGCTAGGATTAGAGATTGCATTGATCGCTTTCCCTGCTGCATTGGCTTTGACAGCCGATCCTATTGCCTCTCTAGTGGACACAGCATTCATCGGCCAGATAGGTTAGTTTGCCCTTCTCAGCTTCTCGTTGCATCTTATGATCATGCTTTTGCTAATATTATATGAATCATTTCCTGCAAGTTGTTTCTATGCCGGTTGCTTTTTCAAGACATGGATCAAATTCATGTTGAAGAGATCTCTTCTTCTTTAGCTCATGCGATCCTGTCATCTCTGATGATGAGATGCAAATCTGCCCCTGGTTTGCCGTGGATGATGAATTTGCTTGGCTTTAGAATGAGATTTCTGTTATCAGTTTGCGCGTAAGTGTTCCTAGGGTTTAAGTTTATGATCAATGAAGAATCAGACATATTTTATGAGCTTCTAGCTACCAAAGACAAATACCAAGTCAGAATCAGCAATAATGTTTTGGTTGTAGCATGCGGGAAGTGTCTTTCTATTTCTCCTCTTTGATGGCTACACCATGACTTACTCGACTTCCTAGATATGTGAGTCGACTTGTTCGAAATTTAGACTCGAGGTTTATTCACAACATCCTGGAAACAGGCATCAGTTTACTAGTCCATGCCACCTGAATATGTTTCTTATCATATAGTTCCTGCTTTTTCTGAGTTCTCCCCCTTAGAATATTTTGGTTGTTCTTCAAAGTTGTCGCTCTGTCTACTCTCTGGATACGTAGTCAACGAGATATCTATGGAGATACAAGAGGCCACAGGGAATTACATTGTCCTGCATGAATTATTTGATGGAAACGCATAAATTGCTTACAGGTTTACTAAATCTCACTGTCCAAACTATTAAGCCTTCAACATAATATACGAAGTACGAACCTTTTAAATACTTGACCTGCCACTGTTTTAATATTATTTTTGCGTTGCAAGGATTTTTGATTAGCTTACCTGAATACTGTTGTTGAGCATTCACATATTTGATGCAGCCATTATGGGCTATGTAATAACATGATGAGCAGTTCTTGTGGAGTACAATCTCTGAAATCTGCAATGGAGTGACTCTTGCCTTTGTCATCTAATTAAAGGCCATGATTCAAATACTTGGTTATTAGATAGTTTGTGCGCTGTCTGTGGTAGTTTGCCCACGAGTTTGAATTTTTGTCCATTCTGGCGTGACAAATTTTCCTTAAAGGAATGCTTGAGGTTCCTTAGTATTATCCTTGAAAAAAGAAAACAGAGTTCCTCAATGATTTTTTACTTACCAGCTGCTGGTTTTAGGTTTTAATTACCTTGAAGAATAACTAGTTAAGCCCTTTTCTTTTTGTTAATGTATTACAACAGGTCCAGTCGAGCTTGCAGCTGTAGGTGTCTCCATTGCAGTGTTTAATCAGGTGTCAAGGATTGCTATATTTCCTCTTGTTAGTGTAACTACATCTTTTGTTGCTGAGGAGGATGCTACCTGCAAAATGGCCAATGAAGAACTTGAATGTGGAGAACATGAAGGGCCACTTTCTGTAAATAGTGAAATGAAAGAATTGATTCCTCAAAATGGTATGCGAATACGAAATTTTTATATGTTATAGATGATGATTGTAGCTAGAAAAACAAAATGGCAATTTATTTTAGATTCTCGATGTTTCATATATTCCATTTTCTTTGTAACTTTGATGAGAGTGATAGCTCTCTATAATTTTGTCATTGCTTTATCAGATCCTGAAAGGACTGTGAGCAACTCATCTTCCTGCTCTGATAAATCTACATGTATCATACCTGGGCGTGAACGGAAACATATTCCACCAGCATCTTCAGCATTAGTCATTGGTGGGATTCTTGGCCTTCTCCAAGCTCTCATTCTCATTTCTGGAGCAATACCTATCTTGAATTTTATGGGTGTAAAACCTGTGAGTATATTCTCTATGCATATTGCAGAATTTTATTTGAAATTGTTTCTTCTCCATGGTTTCACCTGCTTAATGATGCATGTAGCTAGAGCATCATCGTAAAGTTTTAATGGTAAAATAACTTCTGTTGATTCAAAACTAAGGGCCTTTCTGGCATTGTTGTTCTTTTTGTGTTAATGAAATATTGCATTGATGTTGAAGATAGCATTTGCACAAAACTCGTGCTATCCCTTGCTTTTGTTTTCACTATTTTTGGAAGCAATAAATCTTTGATTGCAAAAGCTCTAAAATTTTGCAAACAATTTGTAACAAAACAAAAGGGTTTCATCATATATGTTGTTCAGTCTAGTTCATTTTCCTTCTTATATTTTTTGCAAAAAACACAAAACAAGAGCAATAGCAAATGGACCTTAAAATGTTTTAGTAGGTTCAGTACGAAGAAATATGTTAATGGAGCAAGATTCAGGACCAAAGTTGTACTGGCACAACATCTGTATGCCGCGAGTTTGGCATGCCACTGCATGCGATATACCACAATCCACAACAATGCATGACTCAACAAAATGAAACTGTATCTGTAACATAATTTGTAAACTTGAATAAATGGAAGACTCCAACGTTGTTATTAAATGAAAAAAGAAGAGTATTATTTCTTCTAAATACTTATGGAAACACAGAATAAATAGACTATTTTCTGAAATGTTGAAGAGCAAGGGCACACATTTTTTTCTTTAGAATACAAGGCTAAACTAATTCTCTTCTTAATGGTTTGCGACTCTGTTAATTACACAATTTCAAAATAATTTCTCAGTCCTGTGTAGGTATACAGATATGTAAGGCAAAGAAATACATAATCATAAGCATCTTTCCTTTAATTAAACATCAATATTTGACTCTCTCTTTACCATCATATAGATCCTATTTGGGTATGCATTACATAGTATTACACATGATGATACACATATGTTATAGATATGCAAGCATCCATGCATACGATTATGCTTTGTGTGTTCACCATTCATGTTTTCAAATATTTACATCTATATTGATGATTGTGGAATCCACTTTCGCAAGAGCAAATACTCGGGTCTCTTCTTGGATATGTAATTAGTTGAAACATGTTGATTGGATAATACTGCCATTTTGGAAATGATCTTCAGTATGTCATGCTTATTGGTCTAAAAAAAAAAAAATCTGATGCTACTGGCTTCTTGGTTGGATCCATGCAAGAGTTGGCTCTTTGACTAGGAGGGCTAGTCCAATGTCTTTATTGCCGAAAAATTTAAAGAGAGACCAGTCTTTCTACTTATCTATGTTACATGTTTCCAACTTTGTTGAAAACTGTAACATGAGCTATTGCTTATATAATAACAGGGCCTTTTGTCTCAATAGGATTCCCCTATGTTGACCCCAGCATGTCAATATTTGACTTTGAGGTCTCTTGGTGCTCCTGCTGTTCTCTTGTCTTTGGCCATGCAAGGGGTCTTTCGAGGATTCAAGGATACAAAAACTCCTTTATATGCAACAGGTAAGAAAGAAAATGAATATTCCTTTTATATTGCCCCTTCTTCTTCTTCTTTTCCTTGTTGAAGAATGGCCCTAGCTCTTGCATTAGAGCGTAATATTCCCATTGTTTGGTTAAGTCATACAGTATTTCCAGGTTTCAGTTATCTCAGATATGAATGAAAATTATAACAATCTACCTAGATTATACATTATTCAATAATATGGAATTATTTTTGCAGGATAAGGATGTTAAGTCATACACTATTTCCAGGTTTCAGTTGTCTCAGATATGAAAGAAAATTATACATCTACCTAGATTATACATTATTCAGTAATATGGAATTATTTTTGCAGAAAAAGGTTGTGAAATCTTAACACTATAGTATATCATCCATCTCTATAGGTGTTAAATATTCAAGATTGCATGCTTGGGGTTTTCATGAAATTTTGATGTTAGTTGTCACGCCCCAAATCCGCCACTAGGTCGGCCATGTGACACGGCCGCACACTCTCTAGGGCAGAGCCCTAGAGAATATATTAGACCTGAAAAACTTATTACATCTCAATATCCATGAATAATAACGGCCTTAGTTCATAATGAATAACAAACTTGTACAAAATTACCAGATTCATTCATCTAACTGGAACCAAGGATGCTATATTCCTTCACCCATGATCTCAACTATAACCAAGTACTATGTAACCTCAACTCTAAAAAGAAAATGCAAGGAAGGATATAAACTTTTCCAGCCCAGTAAAAAATCCGAATCGCTACACATAACTAATAGAAATAATCAAATAAATAATACAGGTAAAAAGAATATCATATCAACTACTTGAAAAGCTCATACAAATAGTATGCTTAATAAGTCCTTATTGTTATCTTATCAAAAAAGTGCGCGCGCACGCGCGCATATATATATTGAAAATTAAAATAAGTAAAGAATCAGGGTTTTACCTCAACTTTTCATGCAATCTATATCTTGTTTAGAAATTCAGGTATGAGGATCCATGCGGGTGTGTGTTTAGTCCCAAATCGATTATTCGCTGGGTAGATCTTCGGTACTTATACAGGATCAAGAAGCCCAAATAACCTTCCGGCTAGCCATTTTGGGTGAGGTTCTGGGTTGTTACAAATGGTATCAGAGCGGATCCAGCCTATAACCTATGTGAACTAGGAAACACTGCAGTAACGGATTCCATTGGGGCTGACTAAGGACCGATCATGGTGTTTGTAATTAGATTTGAACTCGTAGCCTGACGAGGACGTCAGGGCTTGAATGGGAGGAATATGTGAGGACCCATGTGGGCGCGTGTTTAGTCCCACATTGGTTATTCGCTGGATAAATTTTGAGTACTTATACAGGATCAAAGAACCCAAATAATATATTCCGACTAGTCATTTTGGGGGAGGTCCTGGGTTGTCACACATGGTGTCGAGAATCTTGCTCAACTGTTCCTGGTATCTTGCAAATCATTTTCGTACACTACCAAATACATTATTAAAATAAAATTATAAATTGATATTCAACTATCTAAAATTCGTTATTGGGTCCACTAGGGTCTACCATTCCCCCGATCCCCTCGTCCACATCTCTTCAGCCTATTAGAGAGAGAGGTTCGAGAGAGGAGAAAGAAAGAGGGAAGGAAGAGAGAGAAGATAATGTTGGAAATTATGTCCTAAATCCAATCAATTGTTGATTGTAAATGTATTTGAACCAATTATAAATAACATGGTATTTATTCATCACCAGAACATCTTCACAAACTCTGATGTGATGAAGTCCTTAGGACTGCTTTGTTTAATGAAATATGATTTTGTCACACAGTTCCTTAAATGTTCATGACCGTATGATATACTATTAATAGGATGATAGTATTATCGGACGTAGGTCATTGTGTATCATAATTGTTGGTTGTCTTCCAAACCAAAGAGTATAGAGATACTAGTATGGTATACAGATGAATGGTAGTGTACGTTCATTGAACTTGACCAATTGATGGATTCTCTCTTGTCAAGAGTTGCTCCAAGTGGATATGGGTATATGTATCTTTTAGACCTAAGATTGCAACCGGTGGCTTGCAGGCAACTCACTGTACTTTGGTGCCGGACTTTCTGAATTTTTAATCCAGCAACGAAAGGTTTCTAGGTCTAGTCAAGTATTTGTGATAGTCAACTGCAGATCAAGATGGAATTGACCTCCCTTAGGAATAAGGGTGAATGCCTTGTGTTTTCAATTAAGTAGTACCCTGGCTAGGGAAAGTCAAATCTCTATCACTTGAATTTTTGAATTGAAACATATTTCCGGATGGATCGTTTCAGGGTAGACAGACTCTGAACCCATCCTGGGCATTTTCTGGTCAAGAGGATGAATTATGCGGTAACCATAGTCCATAGGTTCTAGAATATTGCTTTGCATCTATTCGGCCTATCCGGTCGTCGGGTCCCATTGCTAGATGGTTACTTCGATTAGTGCAAGAAGTGTTCTTGTACTATCGGCTTAGGTTCGAACCTGTGAGGTCACATGCTTAGAAGTTTCTGGATTGATCAAATGGCTGATTGATGATTGAGAATCGTCTAGATGTAAAATAGTCAATGTGATTGATTGATTGACCTAAGCAATTGTTGCTTGGAAAAGTTAATTAGTGATTGGATCACTGATTAGACTCAATTTGATTGAGTAATAGAGATTGGGCTTGACCAAATTCAAATATGATTTGAAATTGGTAAAATCGTAATTGACACCAAAATTGGTTTGGTGAAAATGTCTAATTTGCCCCCAACCAAATCAGATTTGGTCTGAGTCAAATTAGACTAGGACTTCTTTTTGCCTATGTGGGACCCACATACTGTATGTGGGACCCACATCCTGTATGTGGGATCCACGTCCTGCCTAGGTGGGACCCACATACTGTATGTGGGACCCACGTCCTGCTTAGGTGGGACCCACAACCCACATCCTGATCGCACTGCAGGCCATGTCACTCCTTTGCATGCGTGACACGTGGCGGAGCAGGACACCTCTTTTGCTTGCATGTGTGACATGTGGCGGGCCTGGACACCTTACACTCCTCCTGATGTCATCGATGACCTCATCTGCCTCATGAGGTCATCCATGACATTGCCCTCTAGGCCACCTCACCCCTTTGCATGCGTGACACGTGGCGGAGCAGGACATCTCTTTTTCTTGCATGTGTGATATGTGTCTTGGCAGGACACCTCATCAGACACCTCATAGGGACATCTCACCCTCTTCTTGGCCTATAAATAGGCCACCCCTCTTCCTTCTTCTCTACACATCAAGAGCACCAGAGAAAGAGAGTGAGAGGAGAGAGTAGCTCTGAAGGTGAAAGCCTTAGAGGAGTTCTTGAGCTGTGAAGGTCCATCTTCTTCCTTCTTCTCCCTTTCAGCCAACCTTCTGCCTCCCTGCGAGCTAGCACTCCCCAGGAAGCTGATCATTCCGGAGCTTCGCGTGGATGAGTCATCGAGGCCGGACGCTTGTGCGGCTGCGAAGCATCCTTGAAGGAACCTCCTTCTAAAGGTAAGAGATTTGATTTCTCTTATGGTTGAGATATGATCTCAATCTTCAAATCACAAGAAGTTGTGATTTATGCATATTTATTTGAATTACACAATCCTCGGGATCTGAGGGCTTTGTGATTTTTGGTGTCAAAGCAAAGGATTAGTGGAGACTATCCGATTTTCGAAAACTCTCACGCGTGATCGTGTGACGAAGTGTGGCTCTCCACCCAGGGGCTCATATGATGAGTGCTTTGATAGACACGTGCGGGTGTCACCCTATGTATTGGGACTGAGCCCGCGCCACATGTGATGTGCAGTTGAAGACTGTCTTCGACTGGTACCAGAGTCAAAATATCTAAAATATCAAGCATGTTTTGGGTTAAAATGTTTAACCCATTTTTTCCGCATAAAATTTTCTGAAATTCATGCTTAGCCCTCTGCACGCACACTAACAGTGGTATGAGAGCCCGTCCAGGCTCTTTGTGATATCAAATATCTATGCAAAATGTGATCTTTTACATATGATGTAAACTGATTATATTATTTTATGATGTTATTTATATGATGAATAGACATGTTTGTATGCATGTGGAAACCATTTAACTTGAACATTAAAAGGGGTTTTAATGATTCAAAGTTGTAATGCATGCAAAACCAAGATAAGACATGAATAATGCAATACACTTAATTGTGAATTAAGTATTGATGTAGATCCTAGATTTTAAATGTGATTTAAACATCTAAGACATTGCATAAATCATGGGGGTAATGGGTTATCTAAATCAAATCTGGTTGGGTTAGACCCAATGGTCAAAATCAAAATATGGAAGAATAACTGGTCAAATCTAATTTAAAATGTTTACTTTGGATTCGATTAAGGTAACTCTTAATCTTTGCAATAGTTGTAGTTGATCAAGTCTATGTTTCTTGATAAGACCAAATGGATGTTGATTTGGGCTCCGCGGTTGAGCACTAAGTTTTGATATTGATCTAATTGAAATTGATGAACCAGTTGGTGTCTAAGGCAACTGTTATCAGTGGATTTTTAATTGGGAGCTACTTGCTGGGTTTCGGTCCAGTCAAGTTAATGGCATATCCTTCCGCTGATTTCACTTACCTGGCTATCTAGGTGAATCTCTTTTGATTAGATCTCTGATTAACTCTTGTTGACCCATGCCAAATAAGGAAATCGGTCGGACCGATTTAGGTGCACTGACTCAAATCTGTTCTTATTAACCTCTAATTTGAAGAAGTCAGTGGGAGGATCAAGGTTAGTCAGCTTTTCCTGTTTCATAAAAATCCTCTAAATTATCAGGTTCTTAAAAATGGTGCGGTTAATGAAAGATGACCGTGTCATAGCCTCCCATTGCATTGAAATGATAATGAGTCCAATATGTTTATGATCATTGGAGGCGATACACGCTTGGTTCTCATCGGCTATTGGAATTGTCACTCAATTAATGTTGAATCGGTTGCATCCATTAAATAGGTGGTCAGGTGAGCCGAGCCACACTCGGGCTTGGTCATCTACTGATGTGATGAACTTATTGCAGCAAGATGATGGTTGGACCTGACTAGGTTTTTCAGTGGAGGTGACACACACCTGCTGAAGTGGCCTGTGGCAAAAGGATATTACTGGGAGTTGTTTGGTGAAACAATTAGTTATGAACCTACCCTTAAAAACAGATGGTTTAGCCGAGACACACTCGGGCCCATCTGTATTCTATGTGGATTCCGGTACCCACTAAAGAATTAGGAGTAATTATTCGGATTAAAGTAGAGGCTATTGATTCGTACAAAATGGTAGGAGGATCTTGGGACTAAAATCCAAATTTCTTGATTATATTGATTCATTTACTGATTAGGCTTTGTTGTTATTCTTTGTAGAAATGGCCACTCAATTGTCACTTAGGTCATTATTAGATAATGAAAAGTTGACTGGTCCCAACTTTTCAATCTGGCTTAGAAAGCTTAAGATCGTCCTGGAACACGAGAGGACCATGTATATAATTACTGATCCAGCACCTAAATTGCCTCCTGCTAATGCACGGGTAGCAGTCCGTGATGCTTACTAGAAATGGACGAGTGATCGGATTACTGTCCGGTGCATTATGCTAGCGGCAATGAGCAACGAATTCTCGCAGAGATTCGAGAGTGCTCAGCCGAACGAGATCATTCAAGTGTTGAATGAATCGTTTGGTATCCCTGATGACGATAAAAGGTATAGTACCAGTTGCTGTATCTTCAACGCCAAACTTAGGTAAGGGGCCTCTGTTACGGACCATGTACTGTACATGATCGAGTTGATAGAGTGCCTGAGCAAACTCGGCTTTTCCCTGCATGAACAATTGGGAAAGGACGCGATTTTGAATTCCCTACCTGATTCCTACCGACCATTCCTCACTCATTATAGAATGACAAAGCCTGTACTTAACTTCTATGGTCTTTTGGGGTTGTTGCAGAACTTTGAGAAGGATAACCAGCTCAGGAAAGGGCCGGTTAATATGGTTGGTGGTGGGGCAGGACATCGTCCCTTTGGAAAAGGGAAAAACAAAAATAAAATTAAAAATAAAAATAAAAGGAAGAGAAAGGTGCTAAGAGTCGGGACATCTTATCAGATGATAAGAAAGCGGGCTGACCCTAGAAAGGCGGTGTGCTTCCACTGTCAGAAACCGGGATACTGGAAAAGGAACTGTCCTCTATATGTAGCCACCCTTGATCCAAACAGGCCCAGAAGAAATGAGCAAACAGTTGCTGGGCAAGGTACTTATATGATAATTCCTTGTAATTTCTCCATATGTGATAAATTGACCTGGGTATTGGATACCGGAAGTCCTTATAATATTTGCAATTCATTATAGGGACTGCATGTCAATAAGAGATTTGAGGATAATGAGAGGTTCCTAAATGTTGGAGATGGAAGGACTGTTCCAGTTCCAGCATTGGAAGATCTTAAGTTAGTTTTCAATTCTCATATAATCGTCTTTAGTGACTGTCACTTTTGTCCATCGTTCTTAATGAACATCATTTCTATAGGGCTTTTAGCCCAAAACGGTTATGAAATATCAATAAAGAATCGTTCTTGTAATATCATTGTGAATGGTGTTATTATGGTTGATGGACAATTAATAAATGACATTTACACTATATCACATCCTGTTAGTATAGTGTACACATCAAGTAAGCGACCTAAGATAGATAATATCTCTGATACCTACCTATGGCATTGCCAGCTAGGACATATTAACAAGAACAGGATCAACAAGTTGGCCAAGTTGGGTATTCTGAATATTAATGATCTTGAATCATTTCCAACTTGTGAGTCTTGTCTTCTTGGTAAAATGACCAAATCACCCTTTTCTGGAAAAGGTGAGAGAGCCATACATATTCTAGGACTCGTACATACTGATGTATGTAGACCTATGAGTACAAGTGCCAGAGAAGGGTACAACTATTTCATTACGTTTATAGACGACCTGTCTAGGTACGAGCATATGTTTCTTATGAGGCATAAGTCCGAGTATTTTGAAATGTTCAAATTATACCGTAATGAAGTAGAGAAACAAACTGGAAAGTATATTAAAATTCTTCGATCTGATCGAGAAGGGGAATATCTCTCCAGTGATTTTTTGACTTATCTGGAAGAGAATGGGATTCTATCTCAGTGGACCCCTCCTGGAACACCTCAACATAACGGTGTATCTGAAAGGAGAAACATGACTCTGTTAGACATGGTCCGGTCCATGATGGGTTTCGCTAGCCTGTCTTTATCCTTTTGGGGATATGCTCTAGAATCTGCCTGCTATATCTTAAATAAGGTTCCTAGTAAATCTATAATAAAGTCCACATGAGATGTGGACTGGGCGTAAGCCAATGATCACTCACCTAAGAGTTTGGGGGTGTAAGGCCTATGTCAAGCGTTTGAAAGCAGATAAGCTGGAATCCAAGTCTGATAATTATTTCTTCGTCGGATATCCAAAAGAAACCTCAGGGTATTACTTCTATAATACTGATACGCAAAAGTTGTTTGTCTGTAATAGGGCTGTTTTCCTTAAGAAGGAGTTCCTTGGTGAAGGAGCGAACAGCTCTGATGTTGCACTTAAGGAAGTTCAACGTATAGAAGAACCAGTACAGACTAAAGAACCGAATTTGATTAGATCAGATCCAGAACCCATTATAGAGACATCCGTGAGGCGATCCGGTAGAGTACCGCATCAGCCGGACAGATACTATGGTTTTCTGGTCTAGGACGGCGAACCTGTTGGTCTCGATAAGAACACAGAGGATCCCGTCACCTACATGGATGCTATGCAAAGGTCTGATTCTGAGAAATGGTTTAATGCCATGAAATCCGAAATGGAGTCTATTAAGATCAATGATGTATGGACATTGGTTGACCCACCTGAAGGAATCAAACCCATTGGGTGTAAATGGATCTTCAAGAGGAAGAGAGGCGCAGATAGAAATGTGGAAACCTACAAAGCCCATCTGGTTGCCAAGGGATTTCACCAATGTTATGGCATAGACTATGATGAGACATTTTCTCCTATGGCAATGCTGAAATTCATTTGGATCATGCTTGCGATAGCTGCACATCTGGACTTAGAGATTTGGCAGATGGATGTTAAAACCGCTTTTCTGAATGAGGATTTAGAGGAGCAGGTGTATATGATACAATCTGAAGGTTTTATTTCTGCAGATGAATCTAAGGTATGCAATCTTCAGAAGTCCTTATACGGACTGAAGCAGGCTTCTCAGAATTGGAACATACGTTTTGATACGGTGATCAAGACGTATGGCTTCGTTAGGAACGGAGAGGAACCTTGCATATATAAGTGGGTAAATAGTTCAGTAGTGATGTTTCTTGTATTGTATGTGGATAATATTCTTTTAATAGGGAATGACATTCCTACATTACAGGAAATAAAGATCTGGCTGTCATCACAGTTCTCCATGAAAGATCTGGAAGATGCATCCTACATCCATAGGGATGAAGATCTATAGGGATAGGTCTAAAAGGTTGCTTGGGTTATCCGAGTCCACGTACATAATACTGTGCTGAAACGATTCAGTATAGAAAATTCTAAGAAAGGCTATCTTCTGATAGGTCATGGAATCACTCTTTCTAAAGGAGATTGCCCGACACTCCCCAAGAAAGAGAGCGTATGAGTAGAATTCCATATACCTTTGCTGTGGGATCTATTATGTATGCTATGGCATGTACTAGACCAGATGTGGCGTATTCACTAGGAGTAGTGAGTAGGTACCAATTTGACCCAGGAAAGAGCCACTGGAAAGTTGTAAAGACTATCCTCAAGTATTTGAGAAATACTAACGATAAGTGGCTTGTTTATGGAGATACTGAGTTGCGACTTGTCGGTTATACCAATTCAAGTTTTCAATCAGACCGTGATGATAGCAAGTCTGTATCTGGTTATGTGTTTATCCTGTTAGGTGGGGCCGTGTGCTGGAAAAGTTCCAAGCAGCATACCGTGGTAGACTTTGTATGCGAGGCTGAATACATTGCTGCATCTGATGTCGCCAAAGAAGCTGTCTGGTTACGAAAGTTCATTGCTGAGCTAGGAGTTACACCCTCTGCTGATGGACCAGTCCCACTATACTGTAATAGCACTGGGGCCATCGCTTAAGCTAAGGAACCAAAGGCACACCAGCGCACCAAGCACATTCTGCGCCGGTATCACCTTGTTCGTGAGATAGTAGAACGAGGTGACGTTGATCTTGACGGAAAGGATAACTTAGCCGTCCCCTTCATTAAGGCCCTCAGTGTAAAGGAGTTTGACCATCATTACTTGAAGATGGGTATACGATACTGTACTGATTGGCTTTAGGTCAAGTGGGAGTTGTTGAAAATTATGTCCTAAATCCAATCAATTGTTGATTGTAAATATATTTGAACTAATTATAAATAACATGGTATTTATTCATCACCACAACATCTTCGCAAACTCCGATGTGATGAAGTCCTTATGACTGCTTTGTGTAATAAAATATGATTTTGTCACATAGGTCCTTAAATGTTCATGACCGTATGATATACTATTAATAAGACGATAGTATTATCGGACGTAGGTCGTTGTGTATCATAATTGTTGGTTGTCTTCCAAACCAAAGAGTATAGAGATACTAGTATGGTATACAGATGAATGGTAGTGTACGTTCACTGAACGTGACCAATTGACGGACTCTCTCTTGTCAAGAGTTGTTCCGACTAGATATGGGTATATGTATCCTTTAGACCTGAGATTGCAACCGGTGGCTTGCAAGCAACTCACTGTACTTTGGTGCTGGACTACCTGGATTTCTAATCCAGCAACGAAAGGTTTTTGGGTCCAGTCAAGTACTTGTGGTAGTCAGTTGCAGATCAAGATGGGATTGATCTCTCTTAGGAATAAGTGTGAATGCCTTGTGTTTTTAATTAAGTAGTACCCTGGCCAGAAAAAGTCAAATCTCTATCACTTGACTTATTGAATTGAAACATATTTTTGGATGGATCGTTTCAGGGTAGACAGACTCTGAACCCACCCTAGATATTTCTGGACAAGAGGATGAATTATGCGGTAACCATAGTCTATAGGTTCTAGAATGTTGCTTTGCATCTATTTGGCCTATCCGGTCATCGGGTCCCATTGCTAGATAGTTACTTTAATTAGTGCAGGAAGTGTTCTTGTACTACCGGCTTTGGTTCAAACTTGTGAGGTCACATGCTTAGAAGTTTCTGAATTGATCAAATGGCTGATTGACGATTGAGAATTGTCTAGAGATAAAATATTCAATGTGATTGACTGATTGCCCAAAGCAATTGTTGCTTGAAAAAGTTAATTGGTGATTGAATCACTGATTAGACTCAATTTGATTGAGTAATAGAGATTGGGCTTGACCAAATTCAAATATGATTTGAAATTGGTAAAACCGTAATTGACACCAAAATTGGTTTGGTGAAAATGTCTAATTTGCCCCCAACCAAATCAGATTTGGCTTGAGTCAAATTGGACTAGGACTTCTTTGCCTATGTGGGACCCACATATTGTATGTGGGACCCACGTCCTGCCTATATGGAACCCACGTCCTATATGTGGGACCCACGTCCTGCTTAGGTGGGACCCACATACTGTATGTGGGACCCACATCTCGATCGCCCTTCAGACCACATCACTCCTTTGCATGCGTGACACGTGGCGGAGCAGGACACCTCTTTTGCTTGCATGTGTGAGATGTGGCAGGCCTGGACACCTCACACTCCTCCTAATGTCATCCATGACCTCATCTACCTCATGAGGTCATCCATGATATCGCCCTCCAGGCCACCTCACCCCTTTGCATGCTTAACACATGGCGGAGCAGGACACCTCTTTTTCTTGCATGTGTGACATGTGTCCTGGCAGGATACCTCATCAGACACCTCATAGGGACACCTCACCCTCTTCTTGGCCTACAAATAGGCCATCCCTCTTCCTTCTTCTCTACACATCAAAAGCACCAGAGAAAGAGAGTGAGAGGAGAGAGTAGCTTTGAAGGTGAAAGCCCAAGAAGGAGTTCTTGAGCTGTGAAGGTCCATCTTCTTCCTTCTTCTCCTTTTCAGCTAACCTTCTGCCTCCCTGCGAGCTAGCACTCCCCGGGAAGCTGATCATTCCGGAGCTTCGTGTGGACGAGTCATCGAGGCCGGACGCTTGTGCGGCTGCGAAGCATCCTTGAAGGAACCTCCTTCTAAAGGTAAGAGATCTGATCTCTCTTATGGTTGAGATATGATCTCAATCTTCAAATCACAAGAAGTTGTGATTTATGCATATTTATTTGAATCATACAATCCTTGGAATCCGAGGGCTTTGTGATATTTTGGTGTCAAAGCAAAGGATTAGTGGAGACTATCCGATTCCCGGAAACTCTCACGCGTGATCGTGTGACGAAGCGTGGCTCTCCACCTGGGGGCTGATATGATGAGTGCTTTGATAGGCACGCGTGGGTGTCACCCTATGTATTGGGACTGAGCCCGCGCCACATGTGATATGCAGTTGAAGACTGTCTTCGACTAGTACCAGAGTCAAAATATCTAAAATATCAAGCATGTTATGGGTTAAAATGTTTAACCTATTCTTTCCTCATAAAATTTTCTGAAATTCATGCTTAACCCTCTGCACGCACACTTACAGATAAAGCCTTCTCCTCTTCTCAAATAGCGAGACATCTCCCCCCTCTCCCTGTCAAAACGCCATGGACGAACCCCTGGTTGGCGGCCCATAGCAATCCGGCCCTGGTGAGGACGGCCGGACCAGAGACATTGATGGCGACAGAGGTCGGCTGGACGGAAGAAAATGGGAAAGAGAATAGAGGAAAGAATGAAGGGCTCGGCCCTTCTCTTCCTCCTTTGCTTTCGCCGGAAGTAGGTGGCAGCCGCGGTGGCCCAGGCGCTCATCCGACGCCGGCCACAGGCGGCCGCATCCCTGGCCAAAACCGGCGGTCGGCTGCGGCAATGCTCGGTGGAAGAGGACCGAAACAGGGGTCCCTTGTTTCGGATGAAATCCGGCTGCTCGCCGACCCACATCCACAGCCACAACAGCCACCGAACCAGGAAACAAGGAGGAAGAAGACGAGGAACACTTACCTCGGTCCGGCGGCCCTTTCCGGCAAAAAATTGATGGTGAAGCTCGGGAAGAGGAGCTTAAATCTCGTGTCTTTCTTCGAGGACAATGCGATGGATTCAACGGCGGAGATGGGGAACCAAGTCCCTAATCTCACCCGACTTGTAGTTGGATTACCCCGAGTCTCTCGGAGTCACCGGCACGATCGGGGAGCTAGGAGTTTCTTTTCCACCTCTTTGGCCGATCGCGGTCGACCACGATCAAAGGGAAGATGGGCCTGGCCTCCTCAGGCCGGCCCATTAGCCTAGAGAACTGGGCTACTACACTAGTTCTTTAAAATCAATAGCATCATTCACGTGTTGTGCTTTGTTTTCTTATCCAAGTATTCAATTTTTATCTGTGGTGATAATTACTTAGAAGGGTACCTTCACCGCTATATCAACCAGATTCTGGATGTCTTTTTAGCTAATTATATACAATAATTATATGCAAAAATGCAGAATGTAGATATATAACAATTTTGTCAGAAGTATAGAAAGTATCATGTCTATAATTAATTATATTAGGTTATGCCAATCTCGATTTCGCTTTCATTTCTATCTTGTTTTTTTCTTCTCTTTTTATTTTTGAAGGAGTCTTTTGTTTCAATCAAGAATTGTTATTCCATCAAAGTGTCCTTTGTAGTTGAGTGCACTTGCTTCAACCTTGTACATTTTTGTAGGTCTGTTGACTCTTCAATTGTATATAACATCTCCTTCAGGAGGCATGTTCTCTTAATGCATATAAAGAAATCATTTAATTTGACAATCAACTTCTCTTACTTTTGGGACAGTTATGGAATAATTTTTTGGCTAAAATTCGTACCTCAAGGAAAATGTAGTTCCTTATGCTAAATCGTTCCTTCGTCCTCCAGACTCTTTCCAATGGCACAGATTAGCTGAAACAATGTCTTACTAACTAGAGAAAGAGAAAGGGGCCAAAAAATTGCCTGCAGGCATTGTTTGCTGACTATAGATGTTCCAATCACCTTACAGTGCACCGATTCAATGATCCAAATTTATGGATGACTTCTGCTCGTCAATTTACATAAAATCACCTTGGTTTGAAATTGCCAGAAATGGCCATATGGCAAGAATGGTTAGATTCCTCAATAATCGAGGGATGTTTTCTGGCAGGAAAATATTCAATGCATCCTATCAATAAGTCTTGCATTAGATGGTGGAGACTGACTATTGATAATCCTCTCTTGCAAAGTAATCTTTGAAGTCTTTAATGAATTAGAAGGATGGACTTGGGCTTCGATAGTATAAAACTGGTGAAGCAAGGTTCGGTGGTTACAAATTGTTGCAATAATCCACTTTGGTAGGGGGAATGCCAAGTTTATATGGTCAAAGATGGCAATCTCCTTATGCATAAGGGCCACTACCTAGTTATGGCCTTACCAATTTGGGGTTCTGGGAGGGACAACCTTGAGACAGGCCTAACCTTTGGTATATTTTGCACAAAAATGACTGCCCCGGAAATTGAACCTGCACCATTATGCTTATCAGCCCAAGCCTTTTGCAATTGCACCAATCAAGGTTCGTCGTCTTGATACGGGATTCCATATTAGTACCATGCTTGTACAGTGTCGGTATATCTGGTACGAGGGTCTGTTTAGCATGCGAGACTCGGTTTGCCCTATACTGAGTCTCGGTTTCATACTTGTATAGTATGCTACGCCCAGTATAGCAAACCTTGGAACCAAGCAATGGGCCTCTATGTATAATCTGTTTGAAGTATATATAATACATATAATGATGATAAAATTTTTCTCTGACAAGGACGAAGCTTACTACTAATGGATTCTTTTTCTACCACTGGCATTGGTCCTTTTCATAGACAACACTTGAAAATTTCTTTACCTTATTCATAGTATTAATATCCTAATCAATATCTATGCTTAATGTTCATGGATATCTTCATGTACTAAATTTAGTGGTGCATTTTGACACTATTTCTCTGTAAGTTTCGGCTAATACATTTTTATCTTTGAAGATTTTTGGTGAACTCATTTCCTTTTAGTTGTTTTTTAATAGTTTTGAATTCTAAACTAATAGTATTCAGTGTACCCAGTGTTTTGAAACTTTATTTGCTGTTTCTATATTATAATACTGTCTAATTAAAATAAATTTTCTGTGACAATTCAGTGGCTGGAGATGCAACCAATATTATCTTGGATCCCATATTTATGTTTGTTTTCCATTTAGGTGTCAGTGGTGCGGCTATTGCTCATGTTATTTCTCAGTAAGCATTTTTCACAGAAACATTACCAGCGATAATTTTTTTCCTTTTCGCTTATATGAATTGATGGAATACCTTGTTTCTGTGCTTATTGATAATACATTACTTTTCTTCTTCTTCTTCTTCTTATTCTTCTTTTTAAAGCATAATATATTACTTTTCTTATTTGTCATGTTTTCTGTATTCTAGATACTTGATTGCATTAATACTTTTGTGGAGACTGCTGAGAGAAGTTGACGTGTTACCTCCTAGTATCAAAGATCTGCAGTTTAGCCGCTTCCTGAAAAACGGTAAGAAATTGGTTTACTAGAATCAATAGTATGCTCATCATTAATTTCCTTGAATGCCATAGAATTTGATTCCCTATCCTGCACTGTCGATTACTTCAAGACTTGCTGTTTTACTAAAACAAATGCACATTCTTCATATAATTTATTTCCATGTCTTCAGCTCATGGAAAGTTATGATACTAGAATAGCACATCTTATAATATTCCAATGAGGAACCTCTGTATATTTAATATATCCTTCCTTGCACAAGATTATTGACCTATTACATCACTTATTACTTCGTTATATTTCCTTCTCCTCAGTTATCTTATATTATGTCATGTGGATGTAAGTTGCTCTTATGTCTTGAAACTTTATGATTTTATTGCTTTTTGGAAAGCTTTCTCTATTAAGTTGTGCCATTATACATTGTTTCAGGTTTTCTATTACTTGCAAGGGTAATTGCTGTCACATTCTGTGTGACGCTGGCAGCATCAATGGCTGCAAGACACGGATCAATTCCTATGGCTGCATTCCAGATCTGCTTGCAGATCTGGTTGGCGACGTCTCTTCTTGCTGATGGATTGGCTGTTGCTGGACAGGTCAAGAAACCATTTTTTCTTATATATGTTGATTGGTTGATAAATATCCTGTCACCAGAATAACTATAGAAAGACGACCTGTATGCGAAGTTCTTGGTGGTTATTCTTTGTCAAAAGCACTTGAGTCAGTTTGATAAGTTTTCAAGAGCACTGATTTACATCATCAGTTACTCATATGGCCAGACAACTAATGGGTTCAATATGTGAACAAAAGCCATACTACTGTGAAAATTGCACTTCCTGCTAATTCAATACCATCCTTCTAGGGCTTATTAATCATTCTGACAATAATAATTGCCCTTGGGAATATGATTTTTCACCACCATTATTACAAATACAAGTACACGAACACACAAGAGGTGTTTTGGATGATGATAGCAGGAATCTTCTGCTTAGGTGGTGCATGCATTTTGTAATCTCTTTGGAAACTCATCCCTACACCTACTTCCTAATCATTTCTTATTGAAAAGTTTTTTACCCTCATGCAAATCTTCTCCTGCACCCACACCTACTTCACATAACTAAGGGATGAGCAAGTTATAATATATGAGCATACCATGTTAACCTCCAAGCTCATTCATATGTGGAATCTTAATGCTAGAGAAACTTCACTGTAGACATGGTCTGTTTAGACAGAGAAACCAATATGCCATGTTTTTTCCAGGGCCCTGTTAGTACATTATTGAAGGAAGTATCTCTATGCCAACAAAATCCAACACCCAAAGGGAAGACCCAGACATAGGCTACTCACTCTGGGCCTTATGCCTGAAAGATTCTCTGGAATTTCTGAGACCTTTAGTCAGAATTCCTATTGATTAGAAATTAAAGACTTCCTGCCACAACCAATTCATGAAATGGTTCAATTGGTCGATCAGATTCATGGCATAATATGGAGCATCTCTAGTTCTAACTTTTATCTTCAACAAACTCAGTTATTTCAGAATCTATGCAGGCAATACTTGCAAGTGCATTTGCTAGAAGAGATCATTCCAAAGCAACAGCTGCTGCATCCCGTGTTTTGCAGGTAACTAGTTTCTAACCAAAAATTATTCACCTTTCCAAAGTGCACATGTTTTACGAATTTCATTTACTCAGAACCAACAATGACTTTCCTATACTATGTTTTTCAGTGGGGAGTGATTCTAGGTCTGGTTCTCTGTGTCATTCTTGGAATTGGCTTGCAGTATGCATCAAGATTATTTACCAAGGATGCCGATGTTCTGCAACTTATTCATATAGGAATCCCGGTATCTTAGCACCTTCAGTTTGGAGATATAAGTTAGGATAGATTCTGTTACAATTGCATTTGAATGCAGGAAACTCTTGGTGCAATGAAACCAAATTTGAACATCTTCAGAATCCATGCACCAATGTTCCCCTGTTCAGTGTATTGCTGTTACTAGGTTTCTGAGAAAATTCTATGTCATCCAGTTTCTAATATTGACTAAATATTTGCTATTTTCTTTCAGTTTGTGGCGCTTACTCAACCAATTAATGCCTTGGCCTTTGTTTTCGATGGAATCAATTTTGGAGCATCAGATTTTGCATATTCTGCATATTCTATGGCAAGTTGTGGCAAGTTGGCTTTGTTTTGTGATATAGATAATTTTTTTCTACTTCTTTTACTCCTTGTATATCATGAACTTATGATGCCTCTTTATATTCAGGTCCTTGTGGCCATTGTCAGCATCTTATGCTTGGTTGTCCTCTCTTCTAGTCATGGTTTTATTGGAATCTGGATAGCTCTAACGATCTACATGAGTCTACGAATGTTTGCTGGTTTTTGGAGGTAAATTTTCAAATATTATTTTTGAATATGTATTACATGATCGCTGGTTTTATTTATTTTTTAGATAGTTAAAAAATTAATAACCACATGTGCACCCACATATGTGGCTTGTGTACTAAATATGCACTATGTGATTCTTTGACTGCTAGCGTACTGCCTTTTAGATATTGTTTGTAACCATAACCATAGGCATCGAGCCTTATCTAACTATTTGCAGTTGGCTTTATGAATCTTCATTTGCCAAGTATTCCTATTAGGATCACTTTTGATATTATTTCATCCTTTTCCAGATCTTTACTCACAACCTTCATCCATGTTACCTTAGGTCTTCCCCTTCTCCTACATCCTTCAACACAAGTATCAATTCTTTTCTGAAGCCACTTCATAGATGATTTTGCATGCCCATATCATGTCAAATGATTCTCCATTACGTTTTTCTTAATTTGGAAATTCCTCCAGCTCAAGTATATTCTTTTAATAATATATAGTAAGGGATGCCTTAACATTCACATGTATCAATGAGTGAACTTGACGAATTCTACCACCTCACTCCTCTTTAACTTTTGAGATTCTTTCTTGTCTGCTGATAGAAATATTATCTTCTAATAGTTTCTAATCAGCACCATTTTAGTAGCCTATTCAATCACAGACGCTCTTTGATGCCGAGCAGCTATAATGATTTGCCTTTTCTGTCTTAGAAGTAGTGATATTTTAGAAGTATTTTTTATATTATTTTACAAGGAAATTGCAAATATATGAAGCATTTTATATTAAGTTTTCAGTAAGTGAAATATTAGAAATTTTAAATGCTCTATGAAGAGACTCGGGTGGTCTTTCAAAAATTCATAACCAAAACTCAAGGTGCAGAAATTTGGAAGGGCACATTCGGTCTTGAATGTGTCTGGTATCAGATTTGTAATTGAGTAAAAATCTACTTGTCTATCAGCTAACACCGTGATGACTTAGGGATTCTTCCAGGGTTGACATTACTGCTATGCATTATTAAGACTGATTTAAGAAGTGTTATTGCTTTTTAAACAAAAAGAGGATGACTTACCCAAAATAGGTTTGTTGTAATCGAGTGATGCTTTGACAGAATGCGACATGAAAAGATTATTTTGTTGATCTCCACTCAACTGAACACAAGGTTTCAGTGATGTCATTATCCTGTCATAGCTATCACCTTTGGATCTGTTATTTACTATTAAAACAGAAATAATGGCTGTCACTTGCTCAGTCCAGTGCTTGAATGACTTTTCTGGAATAAGACCATGGTTTCTATACAACCATGACTAACTAGTATAATGGAAATTAACTGCAAGATGACAGTGTTACTTGATGTCTTAACATTATATAATATTTTAATTTGATTTGTAAGTTTAATCTTAAAAGAAATACTGTATCAATTGGATGAACTGTAAAAGGTCTAGTACTGGCTGTTATTTCATACGTCAGCAATCATCCATTACATGCATGGATAACATGACAGGGAGGCTCTGCAACTGTTGTAACAGCTGTTATTTTAAACATTGGATGAAAATTATGTCCACAGATCCATTATGGCACCCACCACTAGGCATGTGACCTTGATTCTATTTAGATTACTCAGAATCCTACTGCAGTTTACCATAGGGATCCTTCTTTTTCTTGGTGAAGCTGTGTGGATCCTTTAGGGGATAACATTATATTATAATGCATTATCATATAAAGTATGGTGTATGATCCAAAAAAAGACAGAATATTAACCATGTCATTGTGGTGGAAGAACTGTTTAATAGGATATCAAACGCACAATCACAACAAGAGACCAGAGGATGAGCAAAGAAATCTAGGGTTTTCAACATTTTATGGTTTCTTGTGTTCCAAAACAAATGTTCAATGTGTGCAGGATAGGGACAGCAAGAGGGCCATGGACATTTCTTCGGAGTGTTTAAAGTCTTACCTTTGGGATTCCTTTCTGTCTTTCCAAATGTTTAGAATGTGATCTCTGTTAACTCAGTTATTAAAGGTGCGCCCACTTGTATTCCTATAGCTTCTTTGACTCTTATGGCATCACTTTTTGCTTCAGTTATCTGTATGTACAGGAATTCTATCTTCTACTAATACACTCCATTTATATGTCATAAATCAATATTAGTTGGTCGAACACCTAACATGTAAAAGTATTAAAAAATTGAATGCTATCTGA
Source organism: Phoenix dactylifera (assembly GCF_009389715.1). NCBI lineage: Eukaryota > Viridiplantae > Streptophyta > Magnoliopsida > Arecales > Arecaceae > Phoenix > Phoenix dactylifera. Next base: position 12,419,568 of record NC_052397.1, read on the forward strand.
GACTGAAATTTCCTTTAACAGGTTCTTATTGGAAAGCTAGCCTTGACATAAAACAAGAGCATTACATGTCCTCTGGTCAAGGGCACTAGCAGTTTGCGTGGCAGTAATAATCCTTCGTACAGGCTATAGAAGGCAAGAACATCTAGACAATATGATGCCGTATATTTCATTAATCGAGCTGATATATTGGCGCACAAATTAAAGATCATAATTGATGTCTCAGAAAGTTTTGTTATGCTGAGAAATGGATCAATGTGCACAACAAAGTTATGCAGGATTCTTGTAAGACCATCTGGACAAAAATTTAGCCCATTTTCTTCCCCCTTAAGTGTAAAATCACTTGCTATCTATATTTGTAATTTTGAAAGTTATTTCAGTGGTTATGTGCTGTAAGAAACAAAGGGAAAGGTATTATGTTTAAAGATTTCCGCAGTGGTTAATAGTTGACAAATGATCAAAAACTTTTGTTCTGCATGTTTAAAAAAGACAACCATTGTACATATGGAATCTTGTGTATGTAACTATAATATACTCAGTGTACAAGTTTATAATATAACAGATTTTTTTTCCCGATATATGCACTGTTCAAATATTGAAGCAACTTAAACCAATATCTCTGATTTTGGAAATCCGACATATCATTGTCAATACTAGAATAATTCTTCCAGTTTTTCTAATCAAAGAGACTCTGGCAGCAACAGAGCTTGAGCTTTGTTGCACAAAACCTTTCTTAACTAATATCTGTGTTTCACCTTGAAATGACCTCTTCCATTTTTTGGGAGTGGTTACTAGATATGGTAGGTCAAGTAAATTAGTGCTCATGATAGGATTTCTATGATGCTTTGATGTCTCAAATAATAACACATCAAAGAGTGTCATCTTTGAATCTGTTCTCACCTAGATTCCATGGTTTTTCTTTAGCTGCCAAATTGTAATTCTCACAAAATTTTCTCTCATTTCTAAGGAATCTACATAGGCTCTGCAGAATGAAATGAAAAGGTTCTATGGTTTCCTCTTCGGCTACCTAATTATGAATCTCGCTTGTATGACTCTAAACAAGTATCTCAAGACCACAGAACAATTATGTTCTCCTTGTTTCTCGGTCTCATCTCTTCTACATTGCACTGAGAAAAATATTCAAAGTAATCCAATTCATTTTCTAGTTGTTTCTTGTCCATTATCTTGGTGGCACACTAGCATTATTGATATTGGATGACTGTACTGTTTAATTTGAAAGATGTTGTGCGCCTCATACTAGTGTTTAATGTTTTATTTTTTCTCCATGTTCAATTTTTTGTTGCATTTGTATAAGTGCAAAGCAGCCTCATGTCTGTTAAAGGTCTAGGTTCTATTATCCACTGATTTCTGTCGAGTTCTTTCAGTTTATTTGACTTCAGGCTTACAAAACTGAAGGGGAGGTTTAGATGTGACGTAGCTACTTCCGTTTGTAATAGAGGTATTTAGACCCGTTATATACTGGATGTTTGATATGTATTTCTAGATAAAAATAAACAATTAGATGTTTTTTGAGAGAAAAGAAGGGAAGCCTGCCCGTGCTATAATTATCTAGATCCAGATTTTGGAAATACAAGATCTAAGAATGGAACCTAGAGCCTCTGGTTGTTAAGTAGAGGGGTGTGACCAAAGTCTGTTGGATCGGTACTAGATTTTTTTTTTTTTGGAGTTTTTCAAGTTGATTTAATTGATAATCAATCTTTTTGAATTTTTTCAATAATTTTAAGCTTAATTTGATTTTTTTTATGTTTTTATGATTTCGGCTTAATCCAAATGATGTATCTTATTGTTTTAAAACGATACAAAACATAAAATAATTAGTGAGATGCTGCATGCTACAAGAAGCAACATGAAATATCCTCAAATCAAATAGTGAGACAAAAGATATAAAATAATACAATCAAATACATATATTTAAAATATAATATAAATACTAATATTTAAAATATCATCGAGTGGCGATACCTCTCGTAGATATCTAGATTATTAGCATAGTCAAGAGGCACATCAGCCCACCTCTCTAACCAAGCGACATTGTAGTTTTATATGTTCATCTTATAAGGGACACATTTCAGATTATAAGCACTTTCAGATCTCTCGTTGAAGCTCTGGTTCTAAGAGGTGTTTTTTAGCTGATAAATTGGCTGATAAAATGATTGTGAAGGGGCCCATCTGAATAAGCCGGCAGCAAAATTCGATCCGTAAAATGCTCCGGATACATAGGATAGTAGCCACTAGAAGATGCCTTAGATACACCATATCCGTATCCGTATAGTCTCTGAATCTGAGTAAACTGGCTCCTCCACACTGTCCATTAGGCCTGCAGGTGCCTTTTGTTTTTCTTTTTTGATATGTCGGGCATCTGCCCTCTTACCTTTCATGTCACTCGCTGTTTGCTTACCCTTCGTTCCACTTGCTGTTTGCTTATCCTTTGTGCCACTCTCTTCCTGCTTAACCTTCGTGCCCCTCTTTGCCTAGCTATGTTTGGAGGATGTATTTCGCCCTTCTGACCGAGGATGTATGTCTTCTCTTATTTTGCAAATTTCGAACTATTTTTTCAAGCCAAAAGAAACAGAGAGAATGAGATAGGAAAGAGGAAACATACCTTATTTAGCTTGGATCTTCCTTCAATTACGCTGAATCAGTGTAATTTCACAAATTGGGGGGAAGGGGGAGTCGTTTAACCATTGGCTAAACGAACTTTCAAAATAAACTGTTGGAAAGGCCTTTGGTCTTCAAGCCTTTCCAACACTTGTTTTTAACAAAAGAAGCAGTGGGGGAGGGGGCCCAATTTCAAATCGGGTAAACTCGGTGCGAATTGTCTAGGCCGGTTCCGGTCGGTTCAATCCATTTCGTACATTTTTTGGCCGATTTCGGTCGGTTCAGAATCCGTTTCGACCGGTTTGGGGTGGAACCAACTCCAGTAGGTGAATCAATCTAGTTTCCTACCGGGTTGGCTCGGTATGGGCCGAACCGGGCAGTTCGGCGGAACCGAGTAAACCCAGGCGGTTCGGTCCGGTTCGGCCTTTCCCAGGTGTAACCATTGTTGCTGGATGTTTAGCTGTGCAAAAAGATGTGTCATTCATTTAGCGCATGGCCAGTCAACTATCTAAACGAAAAATACCCAGCAACAACACCAGCTCACCACACAGCAATCATTCTGTCCCTTTTATCCCTTATTTTCTGAACTTTATCTTTATAAATAACTTGATGTAGTGGTAGTAGCGAAGATTGAATCCGATGGCATGTTCTGCATTCTCTTTTCTGTAAGACTGAAGTACATCTTGAAGTTCTTCACTGTCCATTTTTCTTAGTGACACTTTGGCTTTGATGTTCATGATTTTTTTATAATTTAATATATTCAATATTTTTGTTGGTTTCCGAGTTTATTAAATTTTTTATTTTTTTGATATTTTTTGTATTGTCATATTTTCCTTTGCTAAAACCCTAAGTTCTATTAACTTAGGTTTAATTCTTTTGGTTCTGCGGTTCAAGGACACACTATTTTTAGAATTAGGATTTGGTGAGGGAAAGATTCCTTGGCACCAACCTTTAATGATTTTACCAACTACACCAGTTGACACCCTCTATAGTTCGGAGTTATGCTTAAACTTACATAAAGTAGCGAGAGATTAAGGTTCGACCTTGTTGCTACTTTGAAGACATGAATGTGTCAATGTTAAGTAGGACACGAGTAGCCTTCTCCAACGTATGCACGTGTGTTGCCCCTCGTGCATGCCAATCCAACTATCTCTAATGATGCTGCATGTAAATTTCTATCCAAATAGTATGAAATGAGGTGACATCCAAGAGGGACTTGGGTGAATGATTCTTATCAAACCATCAACCTTCATTCTATGATAATATCTTCTAAATGGAAGCAATCTCATGGCATAAGAAGGGAACAGGGCAGCTGATTGACTGGATTAGATTTGATTGAAAAACTCTTGATGATGATGGAGGATTATATTTCAGGGAACGAAAAGTGAAGCAAAATATTTGAGTCGTGCACGTGCATGTGCACAAGCACCCGGGCGCACGTGTGTGTGTGTGAGTGTGTGTGTGAGAGAGAGAGAGATGAAAAAAAACGCAAGTCAGTTCCTCCTTTTTCTTAAATAAATCGATGGCCTTTTGGCCTCCCTTTCCATAAGAAAAGAAAAGAAAAACACTTAAGGCTGGCACTGTCTGTAGATCTGATTTATTTTGATGATTCTATGTAAATTTTTGACAAATAAAAAGGTGAGTGGAGGCAACTTAAGAAAGAGAGATAGATGATGAAGGCTCGAGATTGGGCAAATCTAGAGAAGCAATTAGGCTCACACGGTCACACTCTTCATGATATTTCTCAAAGTGCACTGGCATTATGGGATTTACACATGCATGAATTTATTAGCTCATCTATGCTTTAAATATATAAACTGCATGAATGGACATTGTTATACTGCTTGGGATCATCAGAAGATGAAATAGGTGGATGATTCACATCACCAAGAAACAGGATTTTCAAGCAGTTTTTCTTTTTCTTAGATCATCCATGTGATGGATTAACCTCTTGATTGATTATAAATCATCCCATGAAGCCTCACTCACTAATCATCCCTTGGGATGAAAGCAAAAGCAGTGCTCTCATTGATCTCTCATCCCCACTGACCCCACATTTCTCCCACGCACCCATCATTACCCAGGATCACACCTTATAATATGTTGTGTTACCGAGCATGCCATTTGTGGGACCATTAATTAGCCTCAAACATGGAGTGGTGGAGGACGCTCTAATTATCTTTCAAAATAAGCAACCAAAGCAAATAAATTATTCTAAAGGAAAAGCCACTCATGCAGCAGTGTTGATCTAATTTTTATACCTTCCCTTAAGGCATTGCTGCAATGATGTTGCAGAGATCTGAAGCACTCAAAAAGTACACTTGATTGTGGCCATGGAACTAGGCAACCAGAAAAGGATGAAATCAAGAAAATGGCTGATGCCAGTAGCAAACACAACTGAGCCACCTGAGGCTTCGTAGACACTGAAAGTTAGCAGAACATCTGAGCTTTGGATCTGTTCAGGTTATATGAAATCAAGACAATGGAAAGTACCACTTCAGAGTTCAGATAGATGGACAAGGCTCAGTTCTAGGCACAGCCATAGTAATTTATGGTCAGGCATCATAGTGCTGATGGCGCCGCAAGATACAGCATCCATCGATAAAAAAACATTACATTAAATATATATATATATATATATATATATATATATATATATATATATATATATATATATATATATATATATATATATATATATATACAAGTACTTGGAGGGTGGCTGTAATCTCCAATCCAATCTAGTGAAATATATACCTTTTATTAAATATATATGCTCACATTCGCTGTCCATCAAACTCTCCCATTCTAATAAATCGTGGATATCACACTTACAGCAATGTTTTAGATGTAAGCAGGCCGTTCCCTGGGACCGCCATCTTTTATGGCAACTTGGATGCTACAATGAGTGCTCACAGTCGCACATTCTCATTTGCTCCAGATTTTCAGCATGATTGCATATCAAGCACTTGAAAGAAAGATGCAACATCTTCTGGTCGCCCAAATGTTGAATTATGTTGCTGTTTCATAGACGTTATTCTTACAAAAACAAAGAAAGATGCAACCTTTTGTAACCATTTTACAGTTAAATTATCTGCATGACTGGTTTTGCAGCTAAGATGATTCTATGCAGATCAATAAGAATCTCCATTTAGAACTAAATTGTGCCCCATGATTCCAAATCAACACAATTTCAGCCTTTTTTATTTTAAGGAGGCAACGGCTAGTTCGCTATGAGGTGATAGCTTTGATTTTATCCGGTGTATATGCTAGTATTGACTACAAAATTACAAGAGCCTTCTAGGAAGAGGTCACCAACCTTATTGCTAAGGGAATTCTGACAGTGGTTTCGGGTGATTTCAATTGTATTCAGAGGCCCAGTGAAAAGAGAGAGAGCAGGGTCTACATTGATAAGGTGGAGAGAAGGAAGTTTCGAGACTTTTGGATGGCGAATGGGTTGGTGGATCTCGGGTTTTTCAGGTCGAGGTTCACTTGGTGCAACAACCGTTCAGACCGTGCCAGGTTGTGGGAGAGGATCGATAGGGCCTTTGCGTTAGCATGTTGGATCCAACGCTTCCCTGCCATAGTTTCGAGACTTTTTAACGGTGAATGGGTTGGTGGAAGACCTTTGGGCGGACACTTTCCTGGTGAGGCTCGGGCTGACCATGGTCAACGTTGAGGTCGCGGAAGGACTTTAGATTTGCAATCTTCTCCACCCTGAGGGAGTTGGGTGGGATACTAGCTTGATTGGCCATCTGTTTGGAGAACATCTTGCAGAGAGAGTCTGGTCGCTGCTAGTTTCGGATAGTGCTAGTCCGGATGTGAGGGTTTAGAGTACGTTCTATAGCCTCAGAGTCCGAGTGGGAGACATCTATCGCTTCCTTCAGAGTGAGCAGCACCTGAGGCAGCATTATAGCTAGATTTGGAGGTTCGGTCTTCATCCGTGGGTAGCCCTATTCTTCTAGAAGGTGGTTTGGGTCCGGCTGCTGACGAGATCAGTGCTGAGCAGGTGGAGACTGGGCATCCAACCTCAGTGCCTTGAGTGTCAGTTGGACGAGATTGTGGACCACGCTCTATTTTAGTGTGAGCGAGTTAAGAGGGTTTGGAGGCTCGATGATATCTCACCGGAGGCTTGGTGCCACTCGGGCTCCTTCTTGTAGACGCTCAGATGGTGGGTCACCACCCCTCGGACTCAGAGGCGACTTATACTGCATACCATATCTGAGTACTAGGAATGCATGGACATTTGGACAAAACAGCCCTACATCTAGGTTCGTCGTGGAGAGGGCCTGTGTACATGGACGAAGATTATCCATGCAGGTCCATTGGATAGGCCTTTGATAGCTCGAGATATCTGGGGCTCTACATCTACTCTTGTAGTGCCACAGAAAGTGTTTTTCACCTGGGAGTTCCCACCCTCGAGCTTCCTCGAGGTCAACTTCGATGGATGCATGCTTGACAGTGGCAAGAGAGGTGGTGCAGGTTTCATTATCATAGGCCCGAACTCTAGGGTTGTTGCTGGTGGGTGCTAGATCTTCGACATCTCTATTTCGGAAGAGGAGCTGAGGGCAGCTTGGGTTGGTATGTGTCAAGCCTGGCTTGGTGGGGAGGGGGGGTGCCAATGGAGATGTTACCTTCTAAGCCAAGTATGTATATAAAGAAACTAACGGAGCTGCAGATTGGGTGGCCTCATTTGTGGCCGACCATTCTGGAGGATTCTGTGGGTGGGGGAGAGAGAGTTGCCTAGATCACTCCGAGACTTGTTGTCTTTTGATTGTTTTGGATATATTCACACAAGATGTGTATGAGTCATCTGTTGTAACAAAAAAAAAAGAAGAGCATGTCATGAACTCTTATCCATCATGGATTCTTGTTCCTGGTTAACATGGCCATTATGCCAAACATATCATGCATTTGTGAGAAAGCCAAGTTTTTGGATCACCATTCTTCTAACTAATCTTGTGATGTTGCGTTAAAATTGTATTAGGATGCATCCATAGCTTTAACTGCAGTTCCCCAGCAAGGGCCGGCCGAGAAATTTTTTTTCAGGGAGTACTGTTTTTGTAGGACTTGGAAGCGGAAGATTTACTATTGATCTAGAATAACAAAGTTGACAATCTAGGCTTTCCAGTTGTCCATCTTTGAAGACCACAGCTTCATATCCGAAGACATTGGTTTTCCAATGGATGGGGAATTGATAAAGTTGCAGGCTGACTTCATGAATCAGTTCAGTGCTCACTCAGTCCAGACAGTGGATACTGCCTGCACCTGTGAAGTGCAATGGAGAACAAGGTACTACTGTACCCTTCAATCTTGCTACCCCTACCACCACCTGGGACCCATTTGTTCCCAAGGTAAAAAGGAATCCATCATTCACCTCATGCTCACAACCTCCACCAGTCTTGACCTTCAAGTCACTCTACCCTCTATTCCCACTAATACAGATGGCATGCTCTTTGTATAATGTTGTTCCCATAATGATCTGGTAAACAATTAATTAGCCTCGCCGAAAGCGGGTGTGCTCATCAAGCCTACTCTCCCCCTCTCCTTCTATATTCTTTGAATTTCTTAAACACCCTTCAAGTATTTCTGATGATCCTTCAAGTTGGCATCTAACAACAATCTTTGGAAACTGGTCATGGTTCACACACTATTCAGGACTGTTTCATGATATTTGTAATAATGCAGCCCTCATATTCCATAGCCCATAATAGCCCACACTATTAATTCAGGCTTTCTCTTGTACTGATGATCAACGATGTTATTTGCTTCTTTGATGTACCTCTCAGTTTTTGTTTTCCTTAATACTATGATTCTTTGAATTCTCTATAGAATTTTGATGTATTTTTCTTATTCCTTTAATATTTTTCAATACAAGAAACAGCATAATGATTAATGACTACTAATGTTTATTGGTCCCATTCCCACCTAATCAAAGCAAGACCATCCCTCCCGCTCATAAAACCTCTCCTCTTCACATCCTCCAATTACCACCTTCCCACCTCTCTCTCTATCTCTATCTCTATCTCTATCTCTTTGTCTTCGAAAATGGCAAACCAAAGCATAGGAGAAGAGCAGGAAGCGCTCTTCCAGTCCTCTCCATGCGCCCTCTACTACGTTCAGAGCCCCTCCACTGCCTCCCATGCCAACAGCCACCCTTCAGAGTCTGCCCTCCTCTCTCCCTTCACAAATGAGACCTTTGACAATAACCAATCCCGCGAGGCCTCCCGCTTCACCCTCTCCCGCTACTCCTCCTCCCGGGGCTCCAACAACTCCTTCCTTCATGAAAAAAAGATGGCATACGACCTCCAGAGCAATGACAGCCGCTTTAAAAGTGGTGGCTGCCAACGTCTTAAGATCATTACCGGCAATGAGGATGATGGGGGTGATGGTACTAGAAGGAAAAATGGGCTTTGGAGGTTTGTGTCTTTGGACCCTTCTTCATCCTTCTTCTGCGTCACTTTCCAGGTGATTTGGAGGCTTCTTCTCAGCATGGGGCTCGCGCTGCTTGTGTTCTACTTGGCGACGAAGCCCCCGGCCCCAAAGGTTTCCTTCAAGGTATTGGTCCTTCTTCTGATCTTCAGGAGGAGTAGTTATGGTTATAATTAGACTGCAGAGTACTTGATTCCCGTAAGCTCATCCATGTTTGAACTTAAGTAAGCTTAATTCAATTATGCCATTAATTTGTCTTTATGACACTTGGTTGCTGCATCAAGATTTTTTACTATAAGAATTTTTTTATTTAACTGGGATGTTGAACAAGGAGAGTTAATCTGTGAAAGTAATTTGTATATATTGAAGAAAGAATCATCATATAGAAAATCCAAGGTGACAGTTGATGATGATTAATGATTTACTCAGAAAAAATAATAACTGTAATTAATGATGAAAAACAAGAGAAAAATGAAATAAAACAAGATATCAAGTGCAATGAGTCAGAGAAATAAAGAATGAAATATGAGTAGCTACAAAAGAAGAGCTCATTTAATATAAAGAAACAGTGAACTGGTTGTTTTAAAATGAGCCTGTCATTAAGCAACGAAGCAATAGGACAAGCAATGTAATGTTGGAGTCATCTCTAATTAGTGTGAGAATATAGTGTGCATTCACATAAATAATGACTGTTGTTGCTGGAAATTGGACCCGGGGGCCGCCGTGAAGCCGGGGAAGGAGGAGCTCCGCTGCTACAGGAGGCGGACGGCGGTGCGCCGGCTGGCTGCGTCCTCCGCTGCGGGGGGTGTGCAAGTCCTGCAAAGAAAACTGGTGGCCGGGCTCCCCGGCGCCGGCCCTCCGATGCCTAAGTCAGAGGGGGCAAGTATGTGGAGAGAGCAGGGAAGAGAGTATATGGAGAAGACAGCAAGAACATTTGGATAAGATAAAGAAGACGAAGAGGATGATGTCCTCAATTGTGTCTGTGCTTCCCGGCGGGTTCAGTCCCGGGGATCTGTTTCCGTTTTTTGTTATCCTCCTCCTTTTGGTTCTCCCAGGTTTCCTTTTATAGGAGGGGATTACGTTACCTGGGAGGTAACCGGGGGATTTGTCCCTGTCTGTGATAATTGGGCACGATTTGGCCCATTTATGGCATAGTGGAGAACGGGGCCGAATCAGACCGGAACCAGGGAGTTGTCACGGTCGATCGGACCTGTTGGAGTGGTTGAACCGCCGGCCGTAGCGGGCCTGGGGTCTGTGGATGGTAAGTGCATTTATTACCGAATGAACCGGCGGCCAAGTAGAGCCATACGCTCTGATGGTTCAGTGATCCGGAGATCGTCTTGGGCCGTGTTCATTAAATGACTGAGTGCATCGGAGACTTGAGAGAGTCTCGTGCATTAATGGCAGGTCGTGCCGAATACCTGCGAAGATCTTATGCCTTGATGGCTTGGAGATAGTGGCAGGTTATAGTGGAGTTGTCAGGTCCCTTAGAGGGTTAGGTGGAAATTGGATATTTGGCTAAGGCATGGGCTCGGCCTGCTGTGCTCGGCCTTCTGGTCTCGGCCTTCTGGTCTCGGCTCTCTGGTCTCGGCTCTCTGGTCTCGGCCTTCTGGTCTCGGCCTTCTGGTCTCGGCTCTCTGGTCTCGGCCTTCTGGTCTCGGCCTTCTGGTCTCGGCTCTCTGGTCTATGAGCTCGAGAGCGGAAGAGCCCGATCACTTAGGATGAGCTCGAGAGCGGAAGAGCTCCATCACTTAGGATGAGCTCGAGCTTGCTGATGGATTTGGGTGCTATAATTACATTTGTGGGGTGGTCCATTTTTCCACCAACAACTGTCTTACTATCACACTCCCAGAAGGGTCTTCATAAATATGCATGTGGCATCATGATAACTGTCACTAATCTATAGAATAGTATAAAAATTAGAGTACTGAATTATTGCAGACAGAGTCCTCGATTGTTTAAAATTAGAGCTATCTAACATTATTTAGTGAAAGTAGAGGTCTGCCAAGTAACCATTTATACAATGATAATATTTGGCTTTAAACTGCCTGCTTTCATTGTGATATACTTTCCACATCATCTATATGCCTGCATTTTGCAACGCCATCAGTCTTCTTTTTCTGAGAATAAGTGCTCCATCTGTTCTTGATCTAGAGTCAGGAACATGTCCCCACTGTTGGACCTATCTTTCTTCGATGACTCAAGTTAAGTGGTTCCTGTAACCAAATAAATTCAAAACGTGGATAGCAATTATGAAACTTGAACCTCTTGCCTCATCTAAACAACTAAAGCATTGCCTTTAGATAGAATTCCTATTTAATTACTGCTGCCTTTGAATTCAAAATATAAATATATATATAGATGTTCGCATGCAATTACGCGTGCAAACATGAGGCTCATCTTTCATCAGAATGTCAAATGTGAAGACAAACATCCAAAAATAACCTTCTTTTTCTTTCCTACTTGCTCCAAATACCAACTAAAAATTAACAAAAACCAGCACTAAACATATCATAAGATAAGCAAGTAACATGAAAAATATATAATCATTGCATATTTATATGAAGGGAGGACACATCGAGATCTTTAAAACAACTGTGATCCCCATCAACCAATACCTCCACTACGTGGCATCAGTTTGTTAAACATTCAACTGTTAGTATTTATGTCGCTATATGTTGTTTAAAATCCATGCATTCATCATTGCATGTAAACTGTGGTTGAGCCTGACCAAGGACTATATGCTGCTTGCTGATATCTAGACATGCCATAGCATGTATTTTGCAAAAGTGTCTTATAATCCATCTTTAGCAGTTATAACTTCATTAAGTAGAATATATATTGAGCATATCTTTGCTCTATTGTGGGTTTCTAGTTCTGCAAAAACAATGTGATTTTGTTAAAATGGTAATTGGCCACTCTCTTCCAAAATCTAATCAATTACAAATGCGGCTGGATGTCAGTTCGCAGTTATATTTCTAATGAGACTTACTTGAAACCTAAACTTGTAGAATTTTATGGAAGCCATTTTAGGTTGAGCACAGACCTAGCTTGCATTCTCCTCTTTGTGTTTCCTCTAAGAACAGCTACAGTTAGTTTTGTTTGCTTCTCTCGTAATTAATTCTCTTCTAGACAAGATTCAACGAGGCTGATAGCAGACTTTATTCATGCCAGCTACAATCACAAGATATGCCAACATGATTATCATTTCTGGTGCACTTTAAATTTGAATTTAAACTTAAAACATCAGAACAATACAGTGGCATAGTTGCTTTAACAAACTTATTTGACATAACGGATGTCATCAATTATTCCTAGAGTGCTGTATGTTTGATCCTGAACATGCTCCAAAGCCATCCTAAAGCAGTGACCATTCTAGGAATTCACTCACTCACACTCACACTCACACACACACACAGAGAGAGAGAGAGAGATGGATGTATATGTTGTCGTTTCTTTTTAGCTTTATTTTTCTTCTGTTTTTCAGAGAATGCATCAGCCCCTCCTTTTTTTTTTTTTTTTTAGGTGGAAGGGTTACTCTTTTCGTTTCTTTTAGAGCTGGATGTCTTTTTTTGTCCAGATAACGGCAGTCAAACAATTTCACCTTGGAGAAGGGCTGGATAACACAGGAGTGGTGACAAAAATCTTAACTTGCAATTGCTCCATGGATATGGAGGTAGACAATTATTCCAAGGTCTTTGGTTTGTACAGCCACCCACCAACCATGCAAATGGCTTTCGGACGCTTCAAATTCGCAAGCTCTCAGGTAAACAATATTAATTTCTTTCTTTGTGAAATGATCAGTGAGCCAGTGGGCCTAAATGGGTTGAGACATACGTGCTCGACCAATCATGATCTAAATCAACAGCAATTTTGGAGAGGGTCTGTCAAGCTACTCTCTGTGTACATATGTATGCATGTATGTATATAGTCGCCATTATTTGACTTTTTTTTATTATAATGGGCATTATGTAGCAGAAATAAGTTCCATTATTTTGGTACCAATTTTCCATAAAAAAAATCTATCACTTGAAAAAACAATAATTCTTTTATTAGGTAATGTTGTTATTCTTCTATTATAACTTTATTATGACAACCAATTATTATTTTAATACTAAATAATTTAAAACCTATATTGTAGTGGGGCTTCACTATAGTGGCCAATATATATCATGATTATTGGAAGCTTGCCGTCAATTTGAATGCTATAATATGAAGAGGACAATAATTTCAATTCCAACCTAACCAATTCATTAACCAAGAAACCTGACCCGTCCTTGTAACACATCTAATAAGCAAGTTAGGAACTGACACAATTAACCTATCAATTTAACTTGAAAGGCTTAATTCCATGCAAAACAATTAGCTATTTTGTTAATCAATCTTAATCCATTAGTTTAGTATCTAATGAGCCTATACTTCTAGATAATAATGTATAATCATAAATTTAGTATATGTTATTTATTTAATTATATAGAGCAAACTGGATTTGTAATGGATCGTTCATAAGTTTGGGCTGCCGTTACTCAATAGTTTTCTGTTGACTTCTATCCCGTAGAGGTACTCAAATTAGATCAGTGATCGATTTCTAGGTTTCATCGTAAACCTAATTGGTTATTTCCAATTACGTAAATCAATAATTCAAACCGCACTCAAAGGTAGGGCATTTCCCATTGATATAGGAACTTCTGTACCGGAAACAATGGTATCTCCAATTATAACCCCTCTGGGGGGAGGGTTGGCCAAAAGTATTATAATGGACATTATAAAGATTATAATACTGTTATTTAAAACCATCAACCAAAATCAATCTCAAGTTACTTTTTTTTATACCTTAGACATCATGACCACATTCATTTTTCTGAAAATTATATTAATACGCAATAGAATTTGACATTCACGGCCTCAAAAAGTTATTGCATTGAATTTGCATCTTCTATCTACCTATACTATAATTAAAAATATCTCGAAATCAAAGAACATTCTTTTTTAATTTCACCTACGATTTTTCATCTCCTGTACAACAATGGCTCAATGGCTACAAGTTAGGCCATTGATTAAAATAAATAATATATAAAATATATAAGTTGGGCCATGACGAGCTCGAGCCTGTTAAAACTAGATTGGGCTTGAACTTTTAGGCTCGGCAGCCCCGTCAGGAACAAAACCTCTGCCCAAGCCTGACAAAAATCAGGTTGCGCAAGCTAGGCCATTTTTGCTCTTATTTAATGCTAATATGTGACACCTAAAAATTTTACATCATAATTTGTGCATGAGATTGGACTCGTTTAGTTTGCGGAAAGAATTTTTTCTTATTTGAATATTTTTCTTATGCTTGGATATATGATCTCTTATTTGAAAAAGTGGCGCATTCTAAAATAGCTTATTTGGTTGAACATTTATTTTTCTAAAAAAGTTATGTAAAATATATATTATGTTCTTAATAAGAGGAAGACCTTACCATAGTCTATCTAAAAGCTTAAGGGCATTTTTGATAAAAAAATTATCCCAATTCCTAGCCTGTGAAAAGCTACTTTCCAATCTTTTTTTTTTGAAAAAAACTCCAACTAAATATAAAATATCTTTCTATTTTTTCCTGTTGACCATACTTTCACCTCTTTCCTTCTTGCGAACCAAATGGGTCCAATATATTTGGTTCAATGGAATGAATGGTGTAATGGAATGGAAATAAAGGACAAGATCATATTGAATGGTGATTCTACCTATTTATGGAAGGAAAAGCGAATGATTTTTTTAGTGGTAAAGTAATTGATAATATTTACAATATAAATAGTAACAAATAATATAGTTTCATATGAATTAGTTATCAATGATTATGATGTCAAATAAAACTAAATAATTTAATAAATATTTAATTTAAAATATTATTTCATTAAAAATGGTGCGAATATCAAGTATTGCTTATTATGATATTATATTAATTGGTACTTGAAGGTTTATTATTTATTATATATTAGTGTAGGCATTGTGCAATGCATATTAAAAAAAGATAAAGATGTAAATATTTAAATACTGTGAAATAAAAAATAAAAAAACAAAAAAACAAAATATTTTAAATAAAAATTAAAAATAAAAAAATTAAAATGTATAAAAATGTAAATAATTAAGATTAAAATTAAAAACTAGAATATGAAAATCTGAGATTAAAACACAATTAAAATAAAAAACTAATCAATAAAGATGTAAATATAAAAATAAAATTAATGATATATTTATAAATTAATGTAAATCTGATTATATTTTAATATATAACTAGTTAAATTAGTCATCAGAATTCAACCAGTATTCCTTTTCCATGCATTCTTTTATTTCATATCCAAATAATGGAATGGGAGTCGTGATTCTGATACCCTATCTTTCGTTTCCATTCCATTCTAATACCCATTCCAATTCTTTTTCATTCCTGGAAATTAAAAATAGTGCAAGAGACTTGGCAAAGGCATGGTTATTTTTTGTTTCAAATGCTAATCTTT
This sequence comes from Phoenix dactylifera, assembly GCF_009389715.1. Classification (NCBI taxonomy): domain Eukaryota; kingdom Viridiplantae; phylum Streptophyta; class Magnoliopsida; order Arecales; family Arecaceae; genus Phoenix; species Phoenix dactylifera. The sequence goes on from NC_052397.1 coordinate 12,435,110, forward strand.
TTCTATAACTAACACAATATCTTGAACTCTTCAATGGAAGCTTCTTTCTTCTTCATTGCGGGGTAAGCGATCAGGTTCAGTTTTGCATATTGGTTATTTAATTTTAGCTCTCATTAGCATTCATAGTAATATCTAGGATTGTGGACGTGGGGCTTACTTCGAATGTTCTTTTTCTTTTTTTTTATCCCTTCTTTTTATGTTGTAGGGTGAGGAATCATATGTCGACAGCAAAAGTTCTTTAACATTAAGGCAGTACGTAGGTGCAAAGAACAAGCCAATGTATGGAGCTGGGAGGGGCATGCAAGATATGCTGGAGTCTGGTAGGGGCTTGCCTTTAGTGGTTAGAGTGAAGTCAAGATCTAGTTATCATGTGGTCTGGAACCTAGTAAGACCAAGGTATCATCACCATGCAGAGTGTCTCCTGATCCTTGAAGGTTCATATGATGAGCAACATCATACTCAGAGATACAATAGTACTTGCACCTTCTCCACTTCTCATGCATGACAAGCATGGCATACTCCAATTCCTATTGTGTATAGAGGCTTTGCTTCAACTTTTTGGTTCATGGTTGATATATAGATATACCAAATTATCAGGTGTTGCAAGTAACAATATGTTTCTCTGTAATGAGGGGACTTGTGCATGCATTGCTTGTATCTGCATGTCAGCAAAAGTGAATGAGCATTGCCCCCATGGTCAGACCCCTTTGCCCTGCAAGGGGATGTTCCAAGTTCAAAGTCTTCAGTGGTGCATTTGAAAGTACATGGATCTGGATACTTATATCCATTCTTTTGTTTTAAAGATATTGGTTAAAAATGGGCAGTATTTGGTGTGAGTTACATTGGAGCAGCATAGTTTGAAACCTGGACTTTATCCTATTCAGGTTGTTGTTATCTCATTACAAGGATTATGTCTAGTATGAGAACTTGAAGTTTGCCATACTCCTATGTCATGCCGGCTTCTTGGCAATATTTCATTGTAGCTCTGCCAAAAATTCATCATCTTTAGAATAAGGAGCTGATAAAAATTCATTTCTTCTTTCCAAGTCCGAGCATTTGGAGCGTAATTTGGTTAGTTTGATGCAATTTCTACCACAATAACCTTTCGAAATTTGTTCAATTTAGCAGTGAAAATCCTTAGGGATTGAATTAATATTTGTTAGGGTCCCCCAACCTTTTCACTAAGATGTGGCATGCTTCTAATGTTTGGATTCCTAGGTTCAAAATAATAAGTTTGCATTTCAAAAAATAAAACTTTTATATATTTTAATTCCATAGTTTTGCAAATGCATAAGTGGAATTGCACAAAATGAATTCTGAAACTTTTCCTACCATGGATTTGTGTAGCAATTATAAACAAGTAGAACGTGAGCAAGCTAAGCATGGCTCGAACTTAGCTTGTCTTATAATCAAGCTAAGCTCGAGATAGCTCATTTAAATTCTATAACGAACTTGAGTTGCTGGCAAATAACTCATTTAGAAGATCTAGTGAGTGCTCAAGATCTTTCAAGGGTTTCATATATAGTTTAGAACAAATTTTTTGTCTATAGATTATATTAATTTACAATAGATCAATAAAAACTATATTTTGCATTATTAATTATTATATATAATCTATAAAAATTATCCTTATTTGTATTTTGAGCTAAATTAAGTCAAGCTCGAGTTGAAAAGTTTGCTAAATTCCAGCAAACTAAACTCAAGCCAATTGAGCAAACTAAACTCGAGCCAAATTTGAGTTGCTGGCTTGGGAAAAGTTTGCTTTCTTGTTGGCTCTAAATTTATATCTATTAAGACCGTATCTGACATTGTTGTAAGCAGTAGAGTTTTTATCTATAAAATTTTAGATAATAGAGCTTTTGCTACTTAAAAAAAAAAAAAATTGTTTACTATTTACTAACTATATTTTTGAAGTATTTTGAAACTTTAAATATATTTCTGAACTTGAATTGAGAAAGTATTTTTAGTATGAGAAAATAATAACAAAACACATTATATAGTGCTTTCAATTATCTAATTATTTATACCATTAAAATTTTTATTATAAAGCATTCTTAATATATAAATTATTTATTTTAATTAACCTAAATAATATAATAAATAATAAATTTTAAAATTTATTAAAAATATTATAATATTTTTATCAGATTATTATATTACAATTATAGTTATTATAATACAATAAAAATATTATTATTCTAGTACATTGTAATAGTATTATATTATTATATTTTTATAGTATAATATTATTATTTACACCATAGACTAGTACTCGGGATCATTATACACATAGCAGTTCCAAAATGATATCCATATAGGAATTCCAAGTCATGGGAGTTCTCGAGCCAAATAAGACCAAAAGCTTTGATATCATTTAGTCCTACCAAAAAGCTAGTGAAGTATTGGAAGAGACGTGGCACCTAATAGGTTGAGTTAGATGACCATCAGGCTAAGCAGCTGTCAGGAAGGTTGAGTAAGGAATGAAGTTAAATTAGCTAAATCGTCCATGGAATAAAGGTCATCACCTATTGACCTAACTAGAGAGACGATGACACAGCACTAGATCGCACAAAAGTTATTGAACTTGGTGTCTAATAAGGCATGGCGAGTGGGAAAGTGATAATCCTGATAGTTAAAATTGTGAAAAGAACTAAGAGTCGGATGTGGACTATTATTACTATAACTAGGCGGTTTCCACATCGTTTGTTATATTGTACAAAATATAATTTGAAAAGAGAATCCTTCTGTCAATCAAACAACTTGTTGTTACCTTTATCTTTACTAGTAATTTATCATTACCTTTATCCTTTAAATTTGATGCTTTAGTTACCTAGTTCAACTATAGTTTATCCGTAGCTATAGTGTAGACTCGTAGCCCCAGCTACACTCTATCTCATTCTCTTCCAAATAGACGGTACTAATGGTAATGAAAGTTTTTGAAGATTAAGGCACTAGGACCCACACTACCATCCCTTAAACTTCTCTTCTTTCTGGTCATCCCATGCTAGTGGCAAACTTGCGCACACACAGAAACTTGCTAGAGAATGCCCGCACTATTCATATCTTCTCAATAGAGGATTTTTCGACCAATAGAATAATAATGATAATAATTATATCATATTATAATACTATATTATATTATTATTTTATTTTATATTATACCATCAAAGCTTGTTATTATAAAGTATTGCTAACTTCTAAATTATTTCTAATCAGTTCTTAAAAATTTCTATTGCCAGGACTTGAATAAAGACACATCTCAAGTAGAACTTTTATCCAAAAGCACCAAGTTGGACTTTTCCCAGCTACAAAGTTATTTCAAAATTTTTACCAAATGCATCAAAATCAAACATCTGTCATTAACCAAAATCTTCATAATGTAAATGCTTAGAAATTCATAAACAAGAAAGTATCGTGAGATCTATATCAGCAGAGTTTTAATAAATAAAATAAATAAAATGAATAATAAACAACAAATAGCAGGAGGATTAGAAGAAATTATACCCTACACCACGTGTCTCATGATGCGGTCGGCGGGCGACAATCCAAGACGAGCCACATGAAGCCTCTAGGATTGGTAAATTAGATTGATGTGGTGCACATGATGTTGGGGATAACTTCTCGAGGAGGATGGGGGGTGACAAGGTAAAAAAAAAAAACCCTTGTATTTTTACCAATAGTCCCCGCAGGAGCACACCCCATCCTCAAACCGGTGAAACCGATTGTTATCTCTAAGCACGACCGTCCGTCCGGTGCACCTCGTCAAGTACTTGATCGCCGTGTGACAATCCACGCACACCCTCAGATTCTTCATCACCCTGATGGGTCTCCCTTCCGGCACCATCAAGAGCCCCAGCCCGATCGCCAGCCGCTCGCTGTGGTACCTGATCGCCCGCCGCTTCTCCTCCCCTCCCACTTCCCTCAGCACCTGGCTCGTGTCCGCCTCGTACCCGAGCCTCTCCATCCTCTCCTCCACCTCCTCCAAAACCCCGTATATCTCCTCGCTCCTCGGGTGCGACCGGTCGCCGGACACGAAGGTGTGCACCCGCGCCCCCGCCTCCATCCAGCTGAGCCCCGTCTCCTTGCGCACTCCGCGGTCGCGCATGGCCTTCCGCGCCTGCGCCGCCTCCGCGTACCGCCCCGCCGCCGCGTAGGCGTTGGAGAGCAGCATGTGAGCGCCGGAGCTCACGGAGCCCGTCTCGAAGAGCTTTCCGGCCGCGTAGGCTGCCGTCTCCGTGTCCCCGTGGATGCGGCAGCCCGTGATCAGTGCGCCCCACACGGACTCCGTTGGCTCCAGCGGCATGGACTCGATAAACGATACCGCCTCTGGGATTCGTCCCGCCCGGCCGAGCATGTCCACCATTGCAGCGTGGTGCTGCGGCTCGGGATGGATACCGCGCTGCGACATCAGCGTGAAGTACCGCTTGCCGTCGTCGACCAGCCCGGCGTGGCTGCAGGCGGTGAGGAGGCAGAGGAAGGTGATGAAGTTGGGCTGGAAGCCAGCGGCTTCCATTTGTTTGAAGAAGTCGAAGGCGGCGCGGGTGTGACCGTGCTGGGCGAAGGCGATGAGGATGGCATTCCAGGCGCCTAGGTTTCTCTCGGGCATCTCGTCGAATATCTGATACGCGTAGTCGAGGAGGCCGCATTTCGAATACAGGGAGATGAGGGAGCTGCCGACGAAAGGGGAGGCGTCGAAGCTGGACTTGACGCAGCGCGCGTGGATCTGGCAGCCGAGGTCGAGGAGAGTGGCGGTGCTGCAGACGCGGACTACGCAGGAGTAGGTGAAGTCGTTGGGGTCGATGCCGGGTTCAGCAATGGCGGCCTTGAAGAGGTTCAAGGCGTCGGCGTCGAGGCCGGCCTGGGCGTGGCCGAAGATGAGGGCGCTCCAGGAGACGACGTTGCGTTGGGGCATCTCGTCGAAGAGCTGGCGAGCGTCGAGGAGGAGGGCGCACTTGGAGTACATGTCAACGACGGCGGAGGCGACGAAGACGTCGGCACGGAAGGGGGATTTGAGGGCGAGGGCGTGGAGGGAGCGGGCGAGGGAGGGGAGGGCGAGGGAGGCGCAGGCTTTGGCGGCGGAGGGGAGGGTGCGGTCGGATGGGGGGACGCCGGCGACGAGCATGGAGCGGAAGGCGGCGAGGGCGTCGGCTGGGAGGTCATTCTGGGCGAGGGCGGAGATGAGGGCAGACCAGGCGGGGGCGGGGGGACGGGGGCAGGCGGGGAGGTCGAGGAAGGCGCGGCGGGAGAGGAGGGGGAGGCCGCAGCGGGCGTAGAAGGTGATGAGGTGGTTGGAGAGGGGAGCGGCGGCGGAGCGGGCGGCGGCGGAGGGGACTGCGCCAGACTTGAAGAGGTGGGCGTGGAGCTGCTGGCCCTGAGGGAGGGCGCGGGCGGCGGAGAGGGAGAGGAGGAGGTCGCACAGAGCGCCCGGGGTGGTCGGCGGTGGGATCGCCGGGGGTCTTCCGGGGAAGGGGAGGGGCATTTTGGGAATGCTGCAAGCCTTCGATTTTTCGGTTCGTGGAGGGTCCAAGCCTTTATCCGACTAGTTTGCTTAACGAAGTCACATCTGGTGGTCTGAAGATTCAGTTGTAATTTTGTAATATTAATGATAAAATTATCTTTTATTAGCCTTTGGCACATCATCCCAATGAAAAATGGAGACAAAAGATGGATTTTTTTATAGAGTCTACATGCATGCATTGATATATTACAATGATAAAGGCAATGAGGGGAAGAGAAAAGAAAGTACAAGTCTTTTATAGTTCAAAGGAGCTTCTTCTAAGAAAAAGAAATGACACTAGAATTCTAGGTAGCAGAACTGATGAGATGAGCAATTTTGTTCTACTTGGCAAATGGAAGATATGTGACTGGAGGGCTTCAGCATTTTCATATTAAATAGATTATTGAGCTATTGTGTTGAGAAGGTTATGTTGATATGTCTCATTCGAAAAACTCCACCATCTCTATGTGCTTCTCTCGGCATTCCTCAAAGCAAAATGCACACAAATGTCTGTATAACATCTTCAATCAGAAATAAAATGAGAAATGTCTAAAAATGAGTAGAAGTCAATAGAAAATACATCAAATGGTATAGTTTCATGCGATTGAAAAATACGATTTTCCTTGAAAAGAGTGAATTGCATGCTTATTCTAGTTTGTTGATTGCCTATTTTCAATTCATTTATTTTTCTCCTTGATTTATAATTCAAATTCCTTCCACAAAATTAGATTTCGTCAGCAACCTCAAAAGATCTCTAGATCAACCTATAAGCCCAAACTTTGAATTGAAGTTTATTACACACTATATAGTCACTAATAGACATAAATAAGATCTATTATTTGGATCCAATATGGTGATAAAAATTATTAGATCTTTATGCGCTACAGGTTTATTCGACAGACCATATTCCTTATTGCTTATCATGTGAGCAAGTTTGGGTGTTCCCCCATTATAATTACCTCTCCCTTATTAACTATTATAATTCGGGATAACATGTGAAATATCATGCAATTAAAATTAGGTTATCATACATATAGTTTCCTATCGATGCCATTCATTCACCATAGCCCCATATTAGTAAAGATAGACCAGAATACCATAACCTCAAACATGCTGCTCTAGTTTGACCTTATTGTGTTGGTTTTTTAGGCTTGATGATTTTAAGAAATATTTTCTAACTATGGATTCTCCAACATTGTGTATACTTCTATTTGAATGAGCAAATGTATTGTGCAATATGGATATTGGATAGGCTGTGTTGGTTGTACAGGATTTGGAACGAGCCCAAAAATAAATATTAAGCTTATAATTTGAATTGTTAATTAAATACAGATTAATATTTTCTGCCACCAAAAAATATTTGTTGCCAATGCATTCCAATACATTCTGCAACCAAACTATTGGTGGGGGAAGATAGACATTCAATGACCTTTTTTTGGTAGAGCAAGACAAACCTTCCACGACCAACTATTTGGTCGGCGTTGAAATTAGCGACAACAGATTTCGTCGCGGATAATTTTCTTCGGCAACCAAACGTTGGTCGTTGTTGGTGTACCTTAGGTGACCACACAATATTGGTCGCCAAAACCTTTCAGTGACTAGGGTTCGGCGACGAAGAGTATGCTAGTTGCGAAAAGGTTTCGGCGACCAAATATGGTTATTCGGCAACTAGAATCTTAATCGCTGAATATGTATTTTCTTGTAGTGAATTTGCTAACTACATTTTGCTTGCTCTCCTTACTTTCTATTTATCATTTCACATATTAATGAAAATATTTGTCACCTTTGCTAAAAAGAATTATATTATACTTTAACTTTACTTTGACAACAAACACATTTAAAGGAACAACCTGAATTATTAATATTACATAAAAAAACAAGATAAAATTCAAGTGATACTCTAACAATGTAAAATTGAGCACAAGGCTGAAAAATGCCACTACAAATTAATGAATTTCCTCAACATGATAGTCGGAGATGGTTAGAATTTGGAATTTGTTAGTCTACAAAATGAAAATGAGTACATTTTAGTCACAAATATCACTTTTTAAGGTACAAACAATTTAAAAGGTATGATGGTATGTTTCTAACATATTACCAGATACAAAATAATATAGAAATAAAATTAGTTGTTAATTTATAAGGGCAAAACCTATGTTTTGTTAGAATAACTAAAAAGTCAAAGTTGTACAATCAAAAGTGCATTAGATTTTATAGACTGGACTGAATAAAAATAGCAAATATCACTTTCTTAAATTGGATCAACAAAAATGATAAGAAAAAAGTATATAAAACTATATAATAAGATTAAAAAAAAGGATGAATTCAAAACTTACCCATACATGAAGATATCTTTTAGTAATAATTTATCACAAAAGAAACATGTCTTAGGAAACATCCCAAGATTATCAAAAGAGAGAGGCATTTTGCTCACTACTTCGCAAGTAGGTCCTAATGTGAAGATCCCTTGTCTCTAGTCTTCTTCACAGGCCTAGCCTCCATGAGCCTCGACTCTATTGACACCTCTGAGAAGCTAACACTTTGTCCTTAGGCTACAATTATTGTAGGTCTCTCACTCTCCATTTTACCAAGACATGGGTGTGGTACCGTTGTTGATGGCACCTGCAATGCATTTGATGATGAAAAAAAATTCTAATTTTGATTGAGCTTTGAATTTCTGTAATAATTCAGGTTAAGGATTTCAATCTCTTTTGAGTTGGAGGAGCCCATAGTTTTATAGCACTTCCCCTTCTCTAAGCAATATTAGGTTTAAGGTTTAGGGTAGGTGGAGAAGAATAGGGCTTTGATTTGGGGGAATTTGGGACAAGAATAAGGTTGTGGTCTTAGAAAGAGAATAGAAGGGAGGACAAGAATGGGGGAGGAAACAAAGGCCACATAATTTCTTGTGTTATCGTTTTCTTACTTTGAGAAAGCAATGCCTATCTTCGCTGCACATGTATGGAAATTTTTGTGCATATTCTGGTCTAGTGTAACGGTGTCATTTAATACCATTAGCTTTCTTTGTATATGCCTAATAACTCTGCATAGGATATGATGCAATAAATGGCAGAGGAGATGACTTCAATTTACCCATATTAGAAATATATTCAAAAATATCATAAAATTGTGAACAAGCATCATACTCCGCTGAAGTTAACTTATTAAACATAATAGTTAGATTTACTTGGAAGGAAAATTTGTAAATGATTATATTGTATACTATTTGGATAGAAAGAAGAAGTTAAAGAAATGTTTAAAGATTAGACCCTTTAGGATTCACATAAAAATGGGCGAAGACATGGGTGGGGGCAAAAGGCTTGAGAATTTAAACAAGCTTTATAAAGTGAATGAGCCTTATATATGTGGTCCAGGTTTGTGTAGTATAGCCTTGAGCTATTTGGGTCTTGTTCTTAGCACAGTCTATACAACAAGATTTGATAGATTAGCTTAATTAAGTCATACTAGATCAATATGACAAGGTATAGATGATGAGGTTGACCTTTGTTGGTGGTTGGAAATTAAGTGTGATCTATGTGACTTATTTAACAGAATAACATATGATGGATGGCAATAATCCCACTAATCAAATTTGTTTGAAGTAGACTTCATATGTATTCTTATTTAATCTCATGTTTTGTTTTCAACTTTATTTTCTTTAGTCAATTTAGAGTGGAGACATGTGGGTTCCATCTACGAGAATATTATAATTGTAGCAAATGAACCCAATCAAAATATAGATTTTCATTATCTAGAGGACTATGGTGGTAACAACTTTCCTCAAGGACAAAGAGATCACGTAATCAATTCCTCATGAGGTTTCTTTTGTATACTTATTGGTAATATTGCCCTCGACAATTAAAACAATTCAATTTGCTCTAGTTCAAAATATTCATGGATTAACATAGTTTAATATGGCAAATGCCATAGCTTATCATGATTTGATGCACCTTGAAGTGATTTGGCATAATTTTGAAAAAGAGCATGGCATATTTCTATTTCTAGACAAGTCTTAAACTATTTCAAAGTACTAGCTATAACAAATTAAGGACAATCTTACTTGTAGAGATATGCTTCTATATATTATTTGTTGGAGCCATGCAATAGTCAAACTTAGACATATTGAACTTACTCCTATTAGCTATTTTACAATTGGATATACTTCACTATTAATTTTTTTTGTGCGTATTGATGTGAAATAATAGTTTATTGTAACTAATACCAAATTGAAGGGTAACAATGACTACTAAAGTAAATAGAATTGGAGGTCACGATGTCAAAACCCTCAAAGAGAAGGCTTAATTAAACAACTTTCCTTATATCTAGCCTCCCCTTCTCTAACCTTCCAATATTCTATTTTTATTGTTCTATATATTTAGTCTTCTCATTATTTCCTATTTTTATCTTTAGACTTCATTTCGCTATTACTCCTCCTATCTTTCTTTTTATTAGCTACTGGGCATTCTATATCATTGATCACCCGTTGGCAATCCCTCCCTCTCCTTGATGTTGATAACAAGCCTTAAGAGAACCTTAGCCCACATGAGATAAAAATAGAACAACAAAAAAGAATTAAAACAAGAACTAGAAGTAGATATTAGAATAGTCAAGAAAAAGTGTGCCCACTGCATGAAGCTCTTGCCATTGCGGAGTTTGGAGAGAGTCAAATAAATGTATGTAGTCTTAACCATACATATGAAGAGATAGAAATTAGAATAATTAAGTAACAAAAGTAAAATCCCTTCCAATGGTAGGGATTACATAGTCAGAACCCTTCGAATAATAGTTAATGTGCTATTAGTTCTTTAATCCTAGATCTTGTCTAGATTGAATGGGTCTTATACTAACAACATGGTAGATTTATTATTGGATATAGATGGGTTTTCTACCATCCATTGGATCTCATGGTGGCCTTCATAATGTGAGTTGCTTTTAATAGTTGTTGGCTAATTATGCCCGATATTTTTAACTAGGCTTTGTAGGAGACAATTCAGGTCTTAATTGATTTGTTTGCTTCCATTGACTTTCTTTGCTTCTAGTGTGCATTTGACTTAACATCGCCTCTCTCCACCTTACCTTTAATTGTTGCTATGAGAGGAGGGAAAAAAAATTGGGAAAGCAGCATAGCATTAAGCTCAAGGAGTTGAAGAGATGAAGTCAATTCTTCTTCATGAGAGATCTAGGAGGATGAAAAGGAATATAAATTCAAGTTTACAAAGTGAGAGAGAAGGAATGAGGGAGAAGGAGGAGCAATGGCGAGAGAGTCTTATAGCGCTAGTTTAACAATAGAGGATCAAGAAGGGGAGAGAGAGATATCATGGGAAAGAATCTCATGTTTCACACACAAGAAATGTTGCTTAGGCTGGGAGGTGCCAATGTGATCTCTAGAGTGATAAAGTATAAGTAGAAATGAGAAAATAAAACTAGAAGACTAGTTACAAAGAAAATTAGAAGCTAAAAGAATACTGAAAATTAACTAGAAGCTAACTAGAAACAAATAGCCATAGTTTTAAAAACTAGATCAAAGACCAACCTAGTCAAGGGTATAGGTCACCAAGTTAGTGGTAGAACCACTAGATCAACCGGGCAAACCAAATATAATAAAAAATTAATAAATTTATAGATACTTAAGAATTAAGTATAATAATATATTTTAAAAAATAGGTGTAGTTAGTGATAAATTTCTTATTTTAAATACTATCCTTTAAATCATCTGGGTCTATATTTATGGCACTCTTTAATTGTAGCAAATAAATAATCATGAGTCATCGCCTATTTTTTAAAAAAATATTTATTTGTAATGTAGAAAAATATATAGAATTTATTGATTTGTATATAATGTAGACAAATATGTAGAATTTATTGATATTCATTTTCAAAGTTTAAAAAAATCAAAAATAATAAAGTTAAATATTTTTTGATTTTTATCAAACATAGAAGAATTAATTTTTTTACATAATGGTGAATTTATTAATTTTGAAATTTATTTTTGAAAGTAATGTTTTGAAAGAAATCCAAAAGAATAAAATGAAATATACTTACTTTTTTGATTTTATATCAAGAAAAGTTATTTTTATGGGAAGATTGATTATGAAATGTGGTAATGTGAATAATGAACTCTTAGATATATTATATATTTTTAAAGTAACATAGTAAAACAAATATGAATTCTCTTATGAATGGTTGAGTGTTGTGTTAAGTTTTGAACTATCAAAGGTGTAGATGCTCTTAGGCATCCTCTCCTTAGCTTCATGGATTGATCAAGTAAAAGACCATATTCCTAAATAAAAAAGTTTCATATTTTTGATGAATCTTAATCATACTAACCTTCTCCTTGCTTCAACTAGCCTTAGATTGATCAAATCTCACTTCATCCATTCCCAATTGAACAACTGCACTCTTAACGAAACCCAATTATACATATTGTTGAAATTGGCCCACTTTATCCAATTTCAAACCTAATTTACTCACCTCATTCCAATTCCACCAACCTTAAGTAATTCCAAGTTGAATTCATTCAACCTCCTACATAATTCTATCATTATAGGCTTATTGATCAAAATTCTATCTAATCCCATCGATTGACTTGAACAGGTTAACTCAAGTCTACCAAATCTTGCCCTTACTAAGCTGATATAATTCTATCTTAATTACTCATCAGTTCTGTCTCCTCTCTATCGTAATTAATGATTTGAGGTCTAATTAGACTTTCTTATATCTGACTTATCAAATTTCTACATGTAAGTCAATTGGACCCGACTTGATTTATTTTTAAGCACAAATTTGATGATTTTTGAAACTAGACCAAACATGCTTAGATAAAGTAAGGTAAGTAAAGCAAGTAAATAAAGATAAGTGCAACGTAAAGATAAAGATAAATGAAATGATTGATGTTTGATTGACCAATGGTCCTTCTCCAAAGTTACATTTCAGTATTTATACATTACATTATAAACGCCCTAGCGACCATCTACTTGTAATGTCAAGACCTATCCAAATCTAGTCTCTACTTTCTTTGATAGTTTCATTGACTGGAGCCAACTTTACTCCATTCTTCATGTTTTGATTACCACCCTGCCCCATACTATATCACAATCCCTCTACTAGGCTGATCAGAAAATTTTCATAGGTCCATACATCTAATCTACCACAAGCTTGATGCAGTTGGTCATTGCTTGGTTTATCTTTGATAGCTATTCAACCTATTCTAGTTGTTGCTCTTCTTACAGTTTGTGACGCATCATGTAGTTCATGTTGAACCATTCTATAGCTTTCTCGGTCTATTTTCTAAATAGTACTTGAGGATGTTAAGGCTTTAGCCTCTAAGCTACGATCTCATTCCATTTATGATTCATTTTCAACCCTACCATTTAAAAACCACAATTATTGATAAAATAACACTATTTTTTGTGGGGGTCCAAGGAAATAACATAACCTTTAGTATATATGACAAGAACCTTCGGATGCAAAGCTATATATGGATATCGTTCCTAGATTAATTTGATTCTTTTTCATAATGTAGAGAGAAGTAAATGAAAGCACTCCATATTATGGGTTAAATATCTTTTGTCCACCTCTATTCTGTAGAGTGTCAAAGACTGTCTACCAAAAAATAGGGAAAATTGGTCTATGTCAGCTAGGAAAAATTGGGGCCATCTCATATATTTATCTTATATGTGACCCCACCCCCAAACTTCTCAAGGTTAACTTTGATGATAATGTGATGGATGGTAGTGCACATGATAGTGCAAGTTTCATTATTAATTCGGAGTCTCAACTCCATTCTAGTGGCAGCAGGTGGTACTCACCTTCATGTAGGGGTGGCAATCAGGTTAGGTCAAATACGGATCGGGTTGGATGGGGATCAGGTAAAAAAATTATTAACCCAAATCCGAACTGTTTATTAAATAGCTCAAAATTTCAAATCTAAATCGACCTACTTATTAAACAGGTAACCCAACCTAATCCACATAACCCATTTATTAAATAGGTTAAATGGGTTAATAGGATTAGATGGGTTTTTAACGCGTTAAATGAATTTAAATTGGTTAAACAGGTTATTCAGGTTAAGTTAAACATGTTAGAAATAGGTTAAGCAGATTTCAAACAGGTTAAATAGATTTCGAATAGGTTAAATAGGTTAAACAAGTTAAACGGGTTGGGTGATCCGACCCAATTATTAAACGGGTCAAAATAGGTTAAAGGGGTCAAAGGTTTAAACCTAAACCCAACTCATTTAATAAACAGGTTTAGATGGATTGACCTATTGACAATGCAAATCCATTTATATCAAACCTAAATCTGCTTAAAATGGGTTGAGTCATAAATTGTCACCTGTACCTTTATAACATCATTTTCTGCTAATGGAGTTGAGAGAGCAAGGGAGGTAACCATGCCATCACTATTCTAGGGCAACCCATGTTATGTGGGAGGGATACTCCAAAACTGTGATCAATTGGACTGTTAGACCATAGCCTTATCCTTGTTGTGGTTCAAATTTGGCCCAAGGGTGACCACGCCGGAGGAGTCGGGGAGCTACCAGACGGGATGGAGAAGGAACGTTGCTTCTTGCGCGTCGGTGGACCTGCATAAAGCCTCACCAGTGGGGTTTCGGTGAGGTCCCTCCGATGGCGAAGTTAGAGTGGATCTTAGTTGGTCCAAAGCTCCTTAGGTGTTACCTGATAGGGCTATTTATAGTCTCCGTAGAGGTATCCAGGTGGCGGAGGTATGGCCCATCCTTATCATAGGAGGAGATAGCTTTTAGCCAGATGGCGCGCAGCTAGAGCTTGCTTGAGGTGCATGGTGTAGGCTGTTCTTGTGAACGGTAAGGCGTTGGTAGATGTGGTAAAATTTGGCTGGGGCAGCAGAGCATGGTTCCTGATTGATATGTCGTGGCATGGCCAGCAAGTAAAGCATGGTGCAGTGAGGCTACTGCAGGGTTGGTCACAGCATGTGGACGATAAGATCGGCCTTCTAAGGTTGGCCTTCTAAGGTCGGTTCGGCTTTCGGCTCGGCCTTCTGAGGTCTGCCTTCTGAGGTCGACCTTCTGGGCTCGGTTCTCTGAGGTCGGCTTTTTAGGCTTGTCCTTCTGAGGTCGGCCTTCTGAAGTCGGTCTTTTGGGCTTGGCCTTCTAAAGTCCGCCTTCTGGGCTCAGCCTTCTAAGCTTGGCTTGGCCAAAATTGGGTGACTTCATGCCAAAAATAGGACGATCCATTTTGCATCCCATCATTGCCCCCCCGACTTTCGAGTTCGAGTGGTTTGTTGGCTCGAGCGAAGGAAGTAGCCAAGTCATTGATCATCCTATAATTCAGTCAAATATTTATGAAGACATATGTATCGAGTAGGATGTACCTCTCGTGTCGTTGAAGCTAACGGCTTTAAGCCCAGCTTTTCGAGCCGAGCTAAGCAACTCTGCTCTGAGGTTGACTTCGGCGGCCTTCTTTGGCTCGTGGTTGACTCAACAGAGCACCTCCACTCAGATCGGGGCATGTTGTCGCAGAAGGCATCAAATGGCGTTGAATATCGTCGAAAAGCGTCGAATGTCATCGAAATGGCATCAAATATCGTCGAAATAGCGTCAAATGGCATCGAATGTCCTCGAAATGGCATCGAATGTCGGCATCGAATGTCGTCGAAATGGCATCGAATTGGTGTCAAATATCGTTGAAATGATGTCGAATGTCGTTGAAATGGCGTCGAATGTCGTCAAATTGGCATCGAAATGGCGTCGAATGTCGTCGAAATAGCGTCGAATTGGCATCGAATGTCTTCAAAATGGTGTCGAATAGCGTTGAATGTCGCCGAAATAGTGTCGAATATCATCAAAATAACATCGAATGGCATTGAAATGGCATCGAATGGTCCTACGATCGAGGGAGCCCCTTCAGCTTACGGTCGGCAGCGCTCTGGCTCGAGCCGGGGCATGACGTCGTTTGTGTAGCAGGTCTGCCCTGCTGATATACCATGCGGGCCGATGAGTATGAGGCTTGTGTCCCTGTCCCCCGAGGTCGAAGAGCCATCATCATGCAAGATTCATGGCTATCCAGGAGCATCTTCTTCCGCCAGGCCTTCTGAAGTCGGCCTTCTAAGCTCGGCCTTTTGAGGTCGCCTTTTGAGCTTGGTTCTCAACGAAAGCACCAACTGTTGAGGTCACGGAAAATGAAGGTTGGCCTTCCGTCGTAAGGTATTGTTCGCTCTGGAAGGGTCCACGTAGGTACTACGCCCCGGCAAGGTTTTGTTCCTTCGGTGCTGGATCTAGTCCCACTACCAAAAGGGCCTTTTTGGCTTGGGGACCGAGCTCGATGGGAGCTTCCGTGGTGGCGATGCTCTACAGGAAAATGGCATTGCGAGCGGCATCTTGAGGACTCATGCTCGTGAGGAGGGAGTATAGGCTGGTCTCCTACTTGCTACAGGTCTTGAACGACCGTAGTGAGCGCTTGGACTTGTTGGACAAGTAGGTTGAACTGCTCCGACTAGACCTGAGAAATTCGGTCCACCGGTTCTGTAAGGGGTGGACTTTGGAGCGAGTTGCTGGGTGTTGGTACTCGGCTGCTCACTGCATTTGGAGATCTGAGACTTCTTAACTTCATGATCACGACTCAGGCCCTTCCTCTAGCGCCAAATATTGTGGTTCAAATTTGGACCGAGGGTAACCATGCCGGAGGAGTCGGGGGAGCTGCCGGACAGGATGGAGAAGGGACGTCGTTTCTTGCACGTTGGCGGACCTGCATAAAGCCTCACCGGTGGAGTTCCGGTGAGGACCCTCCGATGGCAAAGTTAGAGTGGATCTTAGTTGGTCTAAAAGTCCTTTAGGTGTTACTTGATGGAGCTATTTATAGTCTCTGTAAAGATGTCCAGGCGGCGGAGGTATGGCCCATTCTCATCATGGGAGGAGATAGCTTTTAGCCAGATGGCGCGTAGTTAGAGCTTGCTTGAGGCGCACGGCGTAGGCCGTTCTTGTGAACAGTAAGGCGTTGGTCGATGTGGTAGGGTATAGCTGGGGCAACAGGGTATGGTCCCTAATTGATATGTCATGGCGTGGCTAGCAAGCAAAGGATGGTGCGGTGAGGCTATTGCAGGGCATGGTTGCAGCATATGAACGTGCTCGGTTTGGCCAGAATTGGGTAACTTCATGCCGAAAATAGGACGCTCCATTTTGTCTCCCATCACTAACAATGCTCATCCTTTCTTATGGATATTTGGAAGCTTACGCCTCTCTGATTTCCATTGAAACAGCACACATTTATAAAGAAAAGTGATTGTAGCTAATTGGGTGACTGCCTATGCTGTGAATCATTGGAGTAGTTTCTTTAAGATTCTACATCATGAGCTCTTATACTCTGATGCCAACAGTTTTGTCCACACGAGGGTTGTATGAAATATCCGCCTTGCCACAAAAGAGAGAGAGAGAGAGAGAATTTTCATTGCCTTCGTTTTGTTCTGTCTATGCAAATTACGGATATGCCAACCTCTCCATCCCCATTGGATCATTTTCTCCCAAAAATTAAGGGCGGGGGGGTGTGGAAGAGAGAGAGAGAGAGAGAGAGAGAGAGAGCTGTAAATTTTAAGCGTTTAACTAATGAAGAAAATACATATTTCATTGTCAAGATTAATTCTACAAATGATTTGTATCTAATATATCATTCATCCACTAATACACGTCTCATATATACTTTGGCTGGTGAATTTTTTTTATCTCATCAAAATCATTCAGCAACCAAAGCATTTGTTGTAGATCCCATTGCTGTGAAGAGTATGGTGATTGAGCAATGTTATATATTCAAGGACAAATATCCTATACTAGTATCAGGCATGTCCAATATATGAGAGGACGAAGATAGATCTCGCCGTTTTAAAGAATTTTGACTTGCATTCTGACTTTTAAAAATATGGATCTGGACTTCTTAAGGAACAAAAGAAATATTTGGTTTAGGATTAAGAGTCAGGTTTGGGGATTAAGAGACTTCTTAAGGAACAAAAAAAATATTCGATACAGTTTTTTTCCTATAAATTGGGGATTAAGAGTCTGGTTTGAAGTCTTGCTTCAATCATTCCCGCACACTTTTCTTCTTCATCGTGCCTGATTTTTTTTCCTTAGATGAAGAAAAAAAAAGGACAGATTACTTTGATCTCATCCAAACAAAAAGATTTCAAGATATATTGGATGACTATGGTTTCTTTTATCAAGCCATTCGGATTTTGGTGTTTGAAACTAAGAAAAGGGGATTAATTAGTTTGAGGCAATGAATTGTTCCTGAGATGTGTTATAGAAATTTAGAGCCCGGTTCCTGAGAGTTGAACTCCTTATTTTATTCCTATGTCCATATATGTTTGCCACTCCTCATGTAACAAGAGAATTAATCTGTTTGAAACTATAGTATAATTGAGCATAAGAGTTCACTTTTACCACTGAACAACAATATTCAGCTCAGCTGTTGATGCATATTCTTGCATGAAATATAAGTTCTGCTGGTGCTCTCAATTTTGTAATCTTAATTCTTTACTAAAAGCATTTCAAGAGCAAGTTATTGTGATCTCTAAGGCTTTAATTAGATTACATAACCTATCGACAACTACATGGATTAGCACTTGCATCATGCAAGAAACAACCTTCATAGTACAATACAATGGCCTGCCATGTCACATTTAATGTTGCATTCAATTTGACAATGATCTTTGCCACCAAGAGAAGTATAAAAAGCAAGCATCATGCCCCCCACCACTTTTCCATTTTAACCTATTCCTCATGATTATTCTATTAGGTTGTTATGCTCCATGTGTTAGCAAATGGAAAAGGCATTATGACGCAATTGGAATCTAACTTTATGGCTAACAACTCAAATGATGAGAAATAGATGTCCCAACCAAAAGGAATACCTTTAAGTGTTGCTGGCGTTCATGCCAGTGTTTAACCCCAACTTGAAGGAAGCAAGCTTTTCAACAAACCCATTATTCTTTTATGTGGAAAAAATGTCCAAAGCTGCTTGTTTTATATACATTGGTACATATGAGAGTGAGATTGAAAGGGAGAGAAAGAGAGATTATTCAGTATAATATTACAAAAGTATATGCACTCTTCTAATGACTTTCCCCCCTCTAGTTACACCTTGTAACGACTTTGATGCAACCTTTTGTTGGAATATTGAGTACCATATATTCTGCTCAAGCATGAAGATTTTCTTCTAATAAGAAAATGCCCTTTCAACCCCCAACATCATGTTATATATGATCATAATAACTTCATCCGCAAGGGAAAGAGGAGCCAATAAAAGAATGAGAGCTTTAGAAGATTCATGGTCATCCATTATGAACATTTCCGGACCTTTATTGGTATGGACTTCATTGGGGAACGAAGCTTGGGAAGGTTCAAAAATTCAACAAACTAAGAAACTACAGCATAGAGGATACTCTGGTAAATTTGGACATCTTTCTGAAGGGTGAGAGAGAGTGAGAACGAGGGGGGCCAATCTTCACTCGAGGAAGGAAGAGAAAAGAATCATGAGAGCTCACATCTTTGGAATGGCCAATCATTCCGCTTGGAAATCAAGGAAAGGAAAAGAAGACACGTCTTTCATCAAGTCATCCAAGTCCCACTCCTCCATTCTTATGTTTCCACCCTCCCAATATATCTCATTCCCAACAGCAGCATCACCATTAATCTTATTCACACCATTGTTGTGGCTGTGGCAGGGGTCGCTAATGTTTCTTGTAGTGTTACGAGTGGCCCCATTCTCCTCTGTGCTTGTACTCTCCAAAGCGGGTACAAAGAGCTCACATCCTCCTCCCATAAGGCCTCCCCCCATCATCATTCCATGGCTCCCATAATTCCCATCTCCAAAACCAACTTGTGGGAAGGATGTGGGTTCATGAAAGTAGCTGGTTCCTAGCCCTGTCATGCCACAGCTGACATCGGGCAAAGGCAGTAGATCATACTGGTTCCTTATAGACAGACCTTGCATGGTTGATGATGAAGATGATGATGCTGAATCCATGCACATAGTCTTGACTTCATGATCGTTTAAGGCTGTGAGGCCCCCCATGCCAACTTTAGGTTCAGGAGATCCACTGTGGTTTGGAGATGACGACGATGAGTTCTTCAGCCTCTTTTTAATAGCGGAGTTCCAAAAAATTCTTTATCTCGTTGTCGGTACGGCCAGGCAAACGTGCTGCAATTTGAGACCACCTACAATATTTGTATAAACTTTGCATCAGACCCATAAAAGAGTCTCACAAACCAGCAGTGATGCTTGCCAATAAGTCCTTTAATTTTTTTCCTTTGAAAAAAAAAAAACAAAATTTGCGGGACCGATAGAAATGATGCTTGCGAAGCTAAGCCTTTAAGTGATAATTTTGGAGTCTGATAAATAATATGAGAATAAACTCCTTCAAATAAACGAAAATCTTCCAGTGTTACTGTTACGAAAGCCAAGTGGGAAGTAGACTAATGTCCTTTTCATTTTATTATTATCTCAAACAACATTACATTGGAGAGACATAAAACTAATACTGTTCAAGTACTTCTATTTTTCGATACAAGGATATAATGCATAAAATGCAATAACCTAGTTAATCTAGTTCAAGAACTATACGAAATGCAAAGATCCATTATGAGGCATACATCCGCATATATGCCTTCATTAATAGCTTAATGCATGCATGACAAAATCCAACAAGTTTGTCTAAATGATGTAGAACACTTGACCATCTATGAACGAGGGATTCAAATGATCATACATGCATAACTAGGTAGATCGAGAGAGAGAGAACCTATTGCCAAGAATGGAATGCAAGTGGATGATAACCTCCTCTTCTTGGGGGGAGAAAGCGCCACGTTTGAGATCAGGCCTCAAGTAATTTATCCAGCGGAGCCGGCAGCTCTTTCCACACCTCTGCAAGCCTGCGTTCCTCGCAACATCACTCCAACACCCCTGCCCATTGCTAAGCATGTAGCTGATGAGCTTGTCATCCTCCTCCGGCGACCACAACCCTTTCTTTAGCTTAGTGGCTCCATTGCTGTTGTTGTTGCTTAGATTGTTCTTAGCCGGAGGATCCGGCTTCCTCATCGTGGGAGGCGCTCCCAATAATCTGGTAGGGGTGAGGCTTCTTCGAGTGGCCTGAGTTACATGGACAAGAATACCTATATAGAAGGTGAAAGAAGAAAGGAGAGGAAGATAGTAATGATGATGGTGATGTCTGTGAGCTTTGCTTAGAATACGGAGAAGGCGATGAGGGGAAGGGGC
Source organism: Phoenix dactylifera (assembly GCF_009389715.1). Lineage (NCBI taxonomy): Eukaryota > Viridiplantae > Streptophyta > Magnoliopsida > Arecales > Arecaceae > Phoenix > Phoenix dactylifera. The sequence continues at coordinate 12,455,843 of NC_052397.1, forward strand.
TGAGAGGCCAGTGTTTGTTGTTGGGTCGGACAGAAAACGGTTTGGAGAGGGACCTTAAGAGGTGTCCACAAAAGAGAGAGAGAGAGAGAGAGAGGTCTTCTTGTCTTTGACTCCAGTTCTTGTCCTTTTCGATGCATTTTTCTTCACTCACAAGGTAATCATAGAGATGAGAGAGAGAGAGAGAGAGAGAGAGAGAGAGAGAGAGAGTGGATTGGGGGGTGAGTAAGATATTGAGAGAGAAAGAGGAGAGAGGGGGTTGTTTTAAAATGAAGCTAAGCAATTTGCTTGGACTTCACATAAGCTCTTTCCCTTCTCTCTTTCTTTGCCATCATGTACAAGTATGTGTATGACCCGCTGGAAATAATATATCTGCAAGTTCTGCATGATAGTGTAGGCATGAATTTGATGTATAATTTTTAGTTGGATGAGTTGCTGAATCAATCCAACTATGAAGCAATATGTATGAAGTATGTGTATTGCGCTCTTTTTCGATTTATCTGTTCTTACGCATGTTTTCTACGATTGGACCAATCCACTAGCTAAGCAACAGATCTGGTCCGATTAATAATCACTCGAATTTGATTACCATATATAGGATGCTTATACAACAATTCAGAAGAATAATTTTAAATCCACACAGGAAACATACACAAGACACACACCCAGAGAGAGAGAGTCTAAGGCAATTATCTTTCAAGATCTTTTGCTTAACCAACATGGGAGTAGGGTCTCACCAAGTCAGGTCATGTCTAATTCAAGTTCATTCATGATGGGTCAAAATCAATTTATTTCTAGATCTTGCCATCATAGGTGCAATATTATCAATGCTTTTTTCTACAATGGTCCTTTCCTCTAGGGAGAATAGATCACTCTCTTCTTCCCAGAGAAAGTAGATTGCAATCTAACTCCTTCATTTCTCCACATGAGTACCCCCATTCAAACCTACCAAATGCATGGTAGCACATCACATGGGGCCCACATATCACCACTTAGTCACGGGGCAAGTAGATATTGCTAAGTGTAGTATGCTAGCATATCTATCCATCTATCTATCTGTCTATCTATCTATACTATATGCATACATACCGTATATGTGCATATACATATATTATACCCATGGGTCAAGTTCAAGTTACCCATAGTGTAACTTTTATAGAGTTATGCCTTTTTGAATTGAATGATTGGGATCCCACATCAATGATCCTAGCCATTAGATATGATTTACTATTTTTTAAACTGCTTATATACTAAAAATCATATGATTTAAAGACCCTTAACCAATGTATTAAAGTAGTTAAAAAATAATATTTAAATTATATATTTAAATAATTTTTTGACCACTTAATACAAAATGATCCTAGTCAAATTATATGATTTTTAGTATATAAGCAATTTAGAGATGTAGATCACATCGGATTGTCGTTATAGGATCTCCACCATCCAATTCAAGAAAAGATGTCGCCCTAGAGTTTCACCTGGTGTAACTCTTAGAGAGTTATATATAAAAATATATAGGAAACAAGCTCAAGTTACACATGGTATAACTTTTATAGTTATATATTTTTTTAAAATTGAATGATGGAAGTCCAACATCGAAAATCCGAGTTCTTGCATCTGATTTGGATACCTCTTGCCTATGTATCAAGTGGATAAAAAATTAAATAGTTTAAATAAGATGAAATACCACTTAATGCATAGGCTAGAGGTCTTAAATCATATGATTTTTGTATGTAAACAGTTTATATATAATAAATTTACATCCAACAACTTGGACCATTGTTGTGGGACCTCTATCATGCAATTTTTTATTTTTTTTTTTTTAAAGGGGTTGTAACTTTATAAACTACTCGGGATGTAACTTGATCCCAAAGAAGAGTTCTGAAATATAATATCTAGTTGCTATAATTGGTCAATAAAAATAGTGAATTGCTGCCTAACCAAAGGTACCATAATAAATAGCTACAAGCACATCCCAGCCCCTTCTCTACTCATTCCTAATTAAGATGAGTCGATCTCCATTCCCAGCCAATAATGAGATAGCAAGTGAAGAATTTTGGAAAACATCCAGTCTGTAGGCAAATACCTGCCAGAGCCATAATAGCAAAAGGATACTGTAAAAGGATATGACCCAAAATTTTCCCTTTCTAATAACAATGGTAACACACTTATAGTCTGATTCATCCTCTTTTCCTAAGGTTTTCTCCACTGGCATACATATTTTTTCATATTCTTCCTATATATGAATAACATCATATTAATTCAAGTTTAATAATGCGCGAATATACTTCTATTGGAAACTAGATATAGGGTTGATTCATGGGTTTAGTATGATACCAGCTTGATCAAGTTGGCATGAGAGCTCTAGTTAACCTAAACCTCAAATGCTGGACATATTGGTCAGAAATATACTTTGAACATAGATAAGAATCGGAGACCGGCCTGTTTCATTGTGACTCCAAGTTGATTAGAGCCTTGCGGACTTGAACCAACAATAACGTTCCTGCTCAGTTATGAGTTCTTGCAAAGGCCAATTTAGTGAATAATTTTGTTCGAGATGTAGTTAGGTAGTGTTGCCGCAGAATCCCGGCCCGAGGTTGGAATGCAACTCGAATGACCTTGAGGTCGGCTAGAACCGACTGAAACGAAGTAACCAAGGGTGTACTTGAACTACAAGAGTCCACTTGTTGAAGAGCTTCCGGTGAGAGACCCTTCAATGACTAAGTCAGATAAAGTAGCAATAGTTATACAAGGAAGAAAATTTAAAAAACAGGTGTTCTCTGTGAGCATGTTTTGGCACTCCAACTACTGATGTGTTGACCAAAGCCCTATAGAAGAAAGTTGGAGAGGAAGATTTGTCATTCTTGTGTTGCGTTATTTCTTTTGTACGTACCTAAGAACCTCCGATCGCCATTTTATATAGGAGAGTCGACTTTGTCATTACCTAGGTTGGCATGGTGTGCGCCAGTCGCTAGACAGCGGCCGATAGTACGGCTTATGAGTGGACGATATACAGTACTGTCGCATGCCGAATACAGAACTATTGCAACGGCCAGTCGATGTCGCAACGACCAATCGCTGTCATGATGGCCGATTGCGAGGACTGTTAGTCCCTATCAGGACATGTCGATTGACTCTTTGGTCGAAGGCAAAGTTTCTCACCTCGATCGGTAGGCTCCACAGACGATTAGCTCTCGGCTGGGGCCGAAGTTGCCTTCCTCGATCCGCACCGAGTCGAGGTCGGTCTGGTCTGAGGTCAAGATGTTCAATATTTTCTCCATCACTTACCCTCCACTTCTGAATCCAAGCTGCATTCCAGCTTAAATGATGGAAGCCAAGTATTACCTCGATCGAGGACAGGGCTATCGTTAGAGCAATAAATACGTCGACTAGCCTTCTTGAAGCGTTGCCGCATACGAGCTATCACGGGGTGCCCTTAATGCAGAATTATCCCGAGGTGTCATTACTGCAGCGATCATGGTGAATTGTCGGCACCGTATCCCAAGCTGACACGTGGCTCGATTTGCCCGGGTAGCCAAATCGGCGCTCTGATCAAGGTCATTCGTGCCACTATATGAGGGTGGCCTCCCCTTTCAATTTATATTTCTTGCTTCATTTGCTTCTCCACCTCTATATAAGGATAGGTTGACCTCTTGTTAATTAGAAATTATATATCTTTTACCTATTGAAATTAATTTTTAAATTATTTTTGTCAAATGTAATCAGATCACTCAAGTGTATCCATTATATCCATTTTTGGCATATCCAGATTTACTTAGGATGGCAATCGGCTCATATCGGACTACATACAGATCATGTTAGATATAGAAAATCTATCAATCTGAACCCGACTTATTTGTTAAATGAATCAAAAAATCGTATCCAATCCGACCATTTTATTAGACAAGTAACTTAACTCAATCTATAATGGATTGAATCAAATTACATGGGTTAAATGCACTTAAATTTACTAAGTGCTTCATTTGACTAATTAGCTATCTGCATCTACTACTGGCAATTGTAGTCGGGCAGAACAGACACTTCCTTTTATCAATCCAAAAGAAATGGGAGGGAGAGGGAGAAATTATTTCGGAAAGACAACATCTAAGAGCTCCAAAAACATTTGCCAAGAGGGGGTCCGACCCCTCGTGCATCCACTTGTCAAATAAGATGGATCGCTCGTGCAAAAAGTTAGCAAGCTTTAAAAAAGGATTTCACTGATGGAAAGAGACATGGCAAAGCCAAGTTCAGGCGATCATGCATTCGCCTACCACTAAAAGAGAAAATGGTGGTGATCGTGCTCCAACAATGAATGCAATGGTCCATTCATCTTTGATGCCCTCTTTGCAGCACTCTCTCATGTAAGTTTCCCATACAAAGTCTAGAACACATCAAAATCAATTATAGGTAGGATTGAAGTGTATATATCTAATTCCAAATTTTGTGGGGAACCTAGGTATACAAACAAATTAAGCTTAGGACCAGGTCAAACATGTAAGGACTCGATGCATCTTAGATTGAGATTTTGAAATTTGTGGGTCTCATAGAGCACATGGTAAAAAGTTGTGTGCACATGAATGCTTATTAGCTTTGTGAGGCGGGTCCAAAGTAGAGCCTAATTCGACCAAATATCCATGTCTAGGTTGGATGTGGGTCGGCGGGCACCCTTTAGATCTCCGAAGGATATACACAGCTTCAGCTGGTTTAAACTAGAGCCTACTCTAAAACTGAATTGGTCTAGATTGGTTCATAACTAGGGGTGGTAATATTTAACTATTTAACCCTTTTAATTTGATTCAATTTATTATAGATAGGGTTCGGTTACCTGTTTAATAAAGTAGCCAAATTCGGACCTAAATTTTTGACCTATTTAACAAATAGGTCGGATTCAGGTTCATAAATTTTTGATCTATTCTGTATCTGATCCGACCCAATTGCCATCCCTATTCTTAGATGCTGGAATGGAGACTAACCAAATAATGACGAAACCAAACCAAAACAACCCAAGCAAGCTTTTTTTTTTTTTCTTCTCCAACTCCATTTTCATATTTTATCAAATAATATTTTTATAGAAGAAATCAGCAGTAAAACCAAACAAGTCAAAAATTATTACTAAAGACATGCATACATATATATACACGTACATGCATGTATGTATAAACATATAAACATACGCATAATCTATAGTTTGCACACCTTCCTCACTCTCTTTAGCTTCTCCTAGTTTTGTAACACCATCCATCTATTGTCCCAACACACAAATTTCCTGTTCATGCAGCGAATTATATAAGCCTTTTTGTCTTCCTTCCGGACATCATGCTTCTCTTCCCTTAATGCTGTAATTATTTTAAGATTTAAAGAAGATAGCAAAGGACATTCGAGTGAAAACTGGGAAGTTGCGTCCAGCATCAGCATATCAATTCCAGATGGTAATCATCAGCATCTCCCAACGAATAAAAGAGAGAGCATGAAAACTGTTGGGATGAGGGACCGGAAAAGCTTCGGAAGGCAAAGAAATCTGGTGGGTTCTAACTATTGAGTAAGTACATTTATGGTTTAAGTAATTAGAATTAGAATGTAGTTATTTGTACAGTAACATTCCCTTGCACTGGTGACAGAAATGTATTGGCTTTGCATGGTGCTCCCACAATGTGTTTGAAAAGTATTTTGAGGAGTGGAGGATGGTCTGGTTCAAAGTCCAACTTCTCAAAATTGGCACTAAATGCTAACTTATTAATGTGGACACTAACATCTTACCTTGAAAACTAGACTTTAACACGATATTATCGGATTTATCTTTCCAAGTGCCTGTTTGGATATTCTTACAGTATTAGGCTGAAAATCCAATAGAAATTGAGCTTGTTGGCGCATCCAACTTGTATTTTCCAGGAATCTATCTAAACTCAACCTAGCTCCCAGCTTTTATGCTGCAGAAAAAAACCTATAGAGATCTTTTTTTTCCTTCTTATAGGATTTGAATTTGATGGTGTTTGGTTCATACAGAGCCATGCTTAAATGGACTCTTCAATTTACGAATTCTACAGAATTTTCAATCCAATTCTATAGAGATATCCAAATAGGTCCTAAATGGGGTCAAGTAATGTCAGAATTAATAGTGTGGCGGTATATTGGAATGTAGTATAAGAAACATAATATAGTCTAGTTTGTATAATGAGATCCATTTCTTAAGATAGACTTTATTAGTGGATTCAGAATTTTAATCAAGCCTCCACATTGGGCTTGATGAGTTTTTTGCATCATTCATTTGAAAGAATGACTCGCCTCTTTTTCGACACCTACCGCCTAGAGATCCATGCAAAAGATAGAAGAAAAAGATTAGAATGCTTTAAGATTTGTGCAATGCAAAATGCTTTTCTGGTCTTTTTCACTGACGAGGGGCTAAAACTCCAAAATACAAATATAATAATGCCTTATATTATCAATAACACCTAGAAAATAATATCCTATGAAATAGAAGCATAAACTTCTGCAAAATATTAAGAACAAAATTTTGTATCAAAGCCTATCACAATTTTTGGGGCCGTAAACATGAAGACCATCTGATGTTATGTTGAATCAAATTTTGATAAGGGTTATTTAGAAAAATAAGGCAATATTCAGACACCTTATAAATCATATTTGAATTTCTTTCTTTCTTTTTCTTTTTTTTTTTTTTTGGTAAAATTCTTTTTCCTTTCTTTACAAAACCAAGTTTGAGTATGGGAGACTGGCAAAGGGACTGCTACTCTGCTTCTTCACCCTCCTGTACTAGGCCAATTCCACTCCCATCTCACCAAGACCTCCAGGCCCAACTCTTTGTAACCCTCACTCTCATTCAACTTCTTGAAACTGTTAATTTGGACAATGCGATTCTCCAAATGGGCGGAAGCTGCGGTGATTTGGCCGTTGCCGACCATTAGTTCGGAGAAATGCCTGAGAGAGATTGGTTGTTGGAAGCAACCAAATTAGAAGATTCTCCGGAAGGATGGCAAGTTTTAGTTGGATTAAGGTCCATTCATCTGGGTTTATCTTGGTTGTGATGTAATAGCCCACTTCCTTTGGGCTAGTAGGCCGCGACATGCCTAGCCACGTTCAAATAAATTAATTTTTTAAAAAAAAATTGAATCGGAACAGGGGATTATGATCTCTTGCCCGAACTGCCACTGTTGAGGTGCAACCGAGAGGCACGGCCGGTGCGAACGGCCGACCGATGCCGCAATCAGTCTGAGCTTATTTCCTCTCCCAAACATCTATTTAATCCCCTTTTCTCCTCAATCGACCCATCACCGCCCACCTCCCTACCTCTTTCCTCCTTCATCCTTCCTCTCCAGTGCTAACGTGCCACCTCGGCCAAGTACAACAGCCTGAAGCACCTCCATTCTCCCTCTAGTTCGAGTGCCCTGTTCCAGAGCCACCTCCTCTCCTTCTCGGGTTCCACCGAAAACACCATCGCCGTCGAAGAGCACCTCCTCCACCCCTCGTCGATGAGTTCCCACTATTTCCTTAGGCCTTATAGGCTGTCGCCGGCAGCTGGGACTTGAAAGTTCAAACTTGATATGGATATTGATGTGATAGCACTTTTAGCTTGATTGATAATTATTAGAGTGAAATTTGTATGTGGATCTTGTTGAATGTTAGAATAATTTCAAAATATGGGCTTGCACTGATTGCGTATTTTTTGTTTTATAAAACGGGTTAGACGTATGGCTCAGAATGGTACTATGGTTAAGCCCAATATGATGTGTGATCATTTTGTTTTATGGGCTTTGGTGCACCTTGGATGTATAGGATTGAGTCCTATTTATTGTGGTACTTTGGTATGTAAGCCAGAAAACCCAATTAGGGTTTTGGAGCCTTTAATGGGAAGGCTCCTCTATGTTTCCTATATATAGGCTAGGTCCCCCTCTCCTCTCCGATATGGTTGATAGCTTGCCCCATTGACGGCTATCCTTTGTGAGGAGCAAGGAAGGGAAGATCCAGCCGCTATTATTTCAGGTGACTAAAGAACGTATTCAATATGTCTTCTGCAGGTATATCTCTCAAACTTGAATACGGTAATTATGTGATTTTAAATCTTAGTATGTTATTATTTTTACAATTTAACAGATCTTCCATAGTGTTGGAGTGAGCTAAGAAAATTTTTCCGTAGTGTTGGGGTGGATTATTCTTTAGGTTTGAATATGTATTGGATCATATTTAGAATTGGCATGTAGAAGAAAATATGATTCGGATACTGCAAATAAGTGTATTTTTGTTAGTAGATTTTATTTTATTTTATTTTCAAGGCCATGGAGTATGCATATTGATGAAAAATTCTAGTAATTTAAATTTTACTAAATTTTTCTCATAATTGTTGGACACTATTGAATGTGTTAAACTCAACTTAAGTCTAGGTTTATGATCTAACTAGGGATATTTGTCATTGTTGATGAAGCCACTAGTAAAATGTAATATTCAGTAAAGATTTCGGTTACGAGAAGTTTACATGAGTTATCACATATAGCATTATAGATAGATATTAAGAATCTTGGTGAAGAAAGATTTGGAGGTTAATAGAGTTAATTCTACTAGTAATGCTATTAGCTCAGAAACTTTTAACCCATTGAGTTTGGAGTAAATCCTTTTGACAGGAAGATCAACCTGGATTGTCTAATCAAATTGCTAAGGAAAACTAGGGTTTATCCACTTCAAATTAAACCTGGATATGTTTTGGATTTCAAAAAGGTTGTGGAGATCATGTAATGACCTTAAACTTAACTAATGGCTAGAGGGTTCATTATAGTAAGTATACTCTACATAAATTGAGGGCAAAGAGATCTAGACATTCTGCTCTGCTCTAGTTCAACTTGAAGATTTGAAATTTGGATTTTCTTAATCCCAATGCAAAGAGATATTTTGATCAAAAATCATTTAGCAGCCTTGGAGTATTTGATGGGTTAGATCAGAGTGCGCGGTGAAAACCTGATGGTTGAGTACTTTCAAAGTCTGAGCCTTAAGTAAATTAATTTTGAGGGTGAAATTATTTTTTAAGGGGGGAGAATGTAATAGCCCCCTGCCTTTCGGCTAGTGGGCCGGCAAGTCGGCAGCCCAGGCTGGCAAGTCAGCATGCCAAGCCGGCTTCAAATAAAATAATTCAAAGAACTTTAATCGAAATAGGGATCGCAATCCCCTGCCATAATTGCTCGAATATTCTTGTTGAGGCGCAACTGGTGCGAACGCCCGATAGCCGTTGGAGACAGTTGCAATCGGCAAAATGGTGTCGCCATTCGTCTGAGCATATCCCCTCTCCCAATATTTAAACCCATCTTCTCCTCAATCAACCCATCGCAGCTAACCTCCCCACCTCCTTTCTCCTTCCTCTCCAATGGTCGACGTGTCACCTCAGCCAAGTACAACTGCAGAAGCACCTCCATTCTTCCTCTAGTTTGAGTGCCCTATTTCGAGAGCCACTTTCTCTCCTCTCGTCGGGTTTTGTTGGAAAATGCCACCGCCAGTCGAAGAGAACATCCTCCAGCCCTCACCGATGAGTTCCCCGCCACTTTCTTGGGCATTGTGGGCTGCCACCGAGGCAACTAAGGAGGCACTATCCCTCTTCCTTTCTTTCTCCATTCTAGGCCAAGTACGGTCATCCCATCGGTCGTTGCCAGCCGCTCTCCACCACCTTGCTGGACCACCCTAATCAGCCGAATCCTCCTCCTCCCTCTGTTCATGAGGTTGAGGATTCAAGTCTTAGTAGAAGAAAGAAGAAGAAGAGAAGGAGATAGAAAGCCCATCCATCTCTTTCTCTCTCTAATCTTCCTATTTCTCTCTTTTCTTTGTTTTCCTCTTCCTCTCTTGTCTTTGAGCCTTAGAGGAGGGTTCTGGCCTCCTCAATAGACCTTTAGTCGACCCTTAGAAAAAGGAAATCTTGAATCATGCTTGTTGTTGCGCAGTGTGTTGACTCTCACCTAGATCCTTGTCGGGCAACACTAAACTTTATCATCACTAATCTCTATTATGTTACTTGTATCATGGTCTAATTCTTATTTCATGAGTTGACATAGGTAAATGGTAGAAGAGATTCGGGGGACCTAGTGATGGACCCCTATGGCTGCCAGTAGACGTTCTAGGTTATTAGTCCACTGTATGATTTTCTTCTGATAATCGACTTTAATTCTGTAGGAGGAGAATCATCTGTGGAATTTGTGAGAAATACACTATGTAAATAAAAAGTGATTTGGACTAACCTCATCATGCCTCCACAAGCAAACGTGTGGGATAGCCTCCACGAGCTTATGCGTGGAATAGCCTCCATGGGCTTATTATGGGATAGCCTCTACAAGCTTACGTTTGGGATAGCCTTCACGAGCTAATATGTATGATGGCCTCCACGAGCTAATACGTGGAATAGCCTCTACGGGCTTACTCGTAGAATTTCATTTAACAGTCTTGGATTGAGTCTTGATCTTGGTTAGTCCAAAGCAGAAAAAATAATTGCTATAAAACTTGGAATTGAGATAATAAGAAATAGTTGATAAAACACATGAAATTGATGCTGAATAAAAGGTTTTACTTGTTGGTATTTGTGATATATATTCCTTTTGATAAGTGAGATATTTGATGTATGTATATGCAGATATTTGTTGGTTTAATTGAGTAATATTAGATGTTTAAAAAGAGATTTCATAATTTATATTTTCATTTTCATGTCGCTTATTGTTATTTTCAAACTATAATATTATATTGGTATGATGTGCAAAGATTCTTACTCAGTTGTAAAGCTCACAGCTCCCTTTTTCTTTTCTTTTTAGAGTCGCAGGTTGCAAGTTGCTTAATATTTGATTATGGTTTTTTGGCTATGATTGAGATCACGGGGGAAGGAAAGAATAGATAGGAGCTGTTACCAGTTGGATGAATAAATTTTAATTTTGCACTAGTTTGTTACTTGTTATGAAATAAAATTTTTTTTGTTTACAGATATTGAGGTTGTAATAAACTTTTCAAGCCCAACATATTCTTTAGGGCCTTGCCCTAGGAAATATACGGCCATGTCACGTGGCCGAATCTAGGTGTCGGGTTTGGGGCGTGACATATGCAATTAATATTGGGCACGTTTCTATGTGTCCCACATGGTTTAGTTATTAACACCTACTAAATATAGTTATATAGGTAACTACCCTCCAGATGTAGTTATAAAATAACTACCCACTAGATGTAGTTATGGCTAAGATAGTATCCTTGATGGAAGAAAACTGATAAGTTGTTTATCTAATAAGGGTCCCTACCCTAGCCTATTTATAAACCTATGATATACATCGGTTCTATGGCTTTTATGGAGGGTTAGAAGACCCCTTTTTCTTCAAGTTTCTTGTGGATCAGAAGACTTCTTCTTTTTCAAGTTTTTTATGGATAGTCGCTCATCAAATACTTTATGTCGATGTGCTTACTTCGGTTTCCATTTATGTTGTTTTTAGAGAAGAAAACTGCAGCCAAATTATCACAGAAAATCTTCAATTGCATAGCAATAGAATCGAGAACCTTTAGGCCAAATATAAAATTTTTCAACCATAGTGCTTGTAATGTAGCTTCATAATATGTGCTGAATTATACCTCCATAGTGATGATGCAATAATAGTTTGCTTTATACTTCTCTAAGATGCAGCACCTCCTATAAGAAGGAAGATGTATCCTAAGTAGACTTTCTTTTATTTGTGCATCCAACAAAATCTGAATCAAGTATCCAACAACTTCCAAATGGTCAAAATGTCTGCATGTAAGCTTGAAGCCTTTAGTTCCTTGCAACTACCTCATAACCCTTTTGATAACTTTCCAATGCTCTGATACCACAATGTTAGAAAGTATCTCAAGCAAAATAATTTTATGCAGCGATGATATTGGTGAAACGTACCTCCAACATCTTATGCCAATTAATGCACCATAATGGCCACCTCCCTGTAGAGCCGGATAACCATGTTATTAAATAATCACTTACCCATATGTGTCTAAAATTCATTATATATTATAATGACCTCCTAAGCCTATGATGTCTCAAAACGTTACATTATAAATAAATAATCAACTTATCCAATTTTTGATAAAATAAAATAATTAAATTAATCTTGTAATGTGCAAAACAAACATGCTGTTACATGTCAGTCCTCGCTGTCCTTAACTGTTAACTAAAATATATAAAGAGATCCCCAGAAATAATTCACAGGTCCCTGTCTTCTTTATTCGGCTACAGATTTATCCTTTATATTTCCGATGGCAGACCCAGAAATTATTCACAGGTCCCTGTCTTATCTATTGTTTTACATATTGATTCTTTATGGTTCAAATGACAGATCCACAGAAATTATTTGCAGGTCCCTATGGTTGAAAATTTTATATGTGGCCTAAAGGTTGTCCATTCTATTGCTAGGTCATTGAAGATTTCTGTGATAATTTGGCTGCAGTTTTCTTCTCTAATAATAACAAAAGTGGAAGCCGAAATAAGCACATTGATATAAAGTATTTGATTATTAGAAAAAAGGTTAAAAAACAAGAAGTAGTTATTGAGCACATAAATACTGAGTTAATAATTGTTGATCCTATGACTAAAGATTTGCTGGCAAAGTTGTTCAGGGATCATGTATGTCATACAGGACTTGTTGGCTCATTTTGAGTTATTGCTTTTAATTCTCTGGCTATTATGTATGTATATAAACAAATTTGATTAATTAATGACATGATGTCCATTGTGCACATTAAGTAATTTGTCATTTACAAGATCATGATCTATTTAGATCAATAAAGTTAGACCCTGAATGATTTATAAGAAGATCATTCATAAATTATAATGAGGTACTTAATTAGAAGGTATCGTACATTGTAATATATGAAAGTACTTGCCTGGAGAGCATGACTGTCATGATTCATGTATAGAGAATTTTTATTTGGGCAACAATTACATAAGTAACTGATGAGTTGAGTGACAATAAAGTGATTATGGCCATATTATTGTATTAATTATCACATATGAGGATTGTCGTCATGTAAGTCAAGTGGGAATAACAAGCATGTTTCTATGTGGCCTATATGGTCAGTTGTTAACTACCCACTAAATGTAATCATGTAAGCAACTACCCACTAAATATAGTTATGCGCTAGAGTTTTCTTGATGAAGAAAACTAACGATGTTGGTTATCAGATAAGAGTCCCTAGCCTAGCCTATTTTTAAGCCTGTGATGTTCCATCGGTTTTATGGCTTTTATGGAGGCATAGGTTAGAAGACTCCTTCTTCTTCAAGTTTATTGTGGATTAGAAGACTTTTTCTTTTTCAAGCCTCTTGTGAATAGATCCTAATCAAATACTTGAACAATTATGGTTGGAGGTACGTCTCACCAATATCATTGCTGCATAAAATTATTTTGCTCTAGATACTTTCTTACAATTAATGCTAGAGCTCTTTCGGAGCTGGGTTCATGTTTATTTCTAAGAGCTACCAAAGATATTTGCCGTCATATAGATTGGTTAGGTCTTGAACCATATGCCCTTAAGAGGATCTAATTAGCTGTACAGAAGCTATGCAGATCCAACCAGGAATTGTTCTGGGCTACAACTAGTTCAGAACCTCCTGAGTCCTTACAACAATATCAGCTGTACTCTTTTGATCTGCACAAGTGGGCCTTGCCTATGTCTTTCCCATCATTGCCCATTCTTTGTCATCTTTTTGCAGGGAAGGTCATTGATGTGTATTGTTGTCCACAGCCTTTTTTGGCCACACAGGTATCATGCATGTCTTTTTCTCTCTCAAGTTCCTAACTAAATTAATAGCATTTACATGCAATTTGTGTTTTCTGTGTACCTTATGGAAACTTTACTTTAATTCCTTTGTGGAACATCTGTGTAATTCGTAAGGATTTTTAAATATTCATGATTTCTTTGGTAGCCTTTCTAATTTGTATATCATTTCTTAATTTCTGCATAATTTTATGCCATTTCTTTGTAACTTCTGGTAATTTCTTGGATGCCTATATGATTAATTTTGAACTTTTATCTGGATGCGCCAATCCTTTCCATGCAATATTTGCAGCACATTTTCTCAACAATTTCTATGCAAATTCTCGGAAACTGTTGTGCCCCAATAAGGTTGTAATAGTGTATCTCCACATATATCCACGCACAAAAAAAAAAAGAAAAAAGCTACACTAGCGACTTACACTCAACCATATATTGGAAAAATAATTTCTACATCTCCACCTCCTTGGAACAGAGAATGCCTATATTCTTGGAGTTATAACTTACAAAAGCTTATTTTTTAAAAAATAAATGAATGTAAGCCTTGTTAGACGACTAAAAGTAGGCATTGAAATAATTTTAGGATTCGGTTCATGGTTACCTATGCTTCATTTAGTTTTAGAGTATTATCATTATAAAATCATATGTTAGTTGCTCCGTCCTCTTTATGCATGGTTGGTTATGTCTCTGTTCTTCAGGAATATTTGATTTCTCTGAATCTAATAAACGGAATATAACCCACTTGCAGAATATTTCTTTTGCTCTTTTTTCATTTTTTGAACGACTAAAGACACTGACAGATAATTTGCTGGGTTTGAGGCTTCAGTTCTGCAAAAGTATGTATTTATTGCTCATTGTTTCTGACGAGATGGTAAGTGAAGGAGCTAAAACAGGAAAACTTATACAGAATTTGATGAAATGGAGATTGCACTTCTGAAAAGCATTGACGGGGAGGAGATTTTTTCTCAGTTTTCTTCAAATTTGGCGAATGATGCATCCATGTGGCAGTTTTGGTTTTATCTTGCAATATGGCTGAATAAATGTCTTCCAGAATCCAGAAGCCAATAAATAAATAGATAATTGAAAAATACCTTGTGCTCGTGAATCGTGATGCAACTTCATCAAGAATTTCACTATGAGAAATAAGATGGAGGAAGAACATCACAGATATCAATGTTTTGGAGGCTTATATATTAAAAGAAAAATGAACTAAAGAAACTCTATTTTTCTGCCATTAATAGATGAGGCACAAGGTTGAGTTTTGGACAACTTATGTCTGACTCGATCATTTTATTTCCTATTTCCTTAAGCATCGCTGCATCACCATGTTGGCTAGGATGGGGGAGGCTTAACCATCGAGTTTACAGAGTTTAGAAGCTTATATGAGAAAAAAGTACTCAGTTAAAGTTCCAAGAAGGTATCCCTTTGCCACTCCAGCCACATAATTATCAATTACTGTTTCTGCCTCTTCTCTCATACAAGCTTCAGAGATCTTTACATAGATTGGAAGGCTATGATATATGACCATTGTGTTTTCATAACCATCATGTGCATCAAACTTTGTGGATCTTTATATACATGTATCACTTTATATACATGAGTAGCTATATTGCATTGAGCACATCTATTTTTCCTTATTCAGTTGTTGATTGGTCTTTCTTTCTTGCCTTGTCTCATTGATAAAATGGCATGAAAGAACATACCAGAGCCTAATGCTACTATACTCTATAGCCTTTTTTTCCAACGAGAGTCTTCTTTGGTTCTCACTAAGCCCTCGAGTGAACGAAAGAAGGTGATTAAGGTATGTAAGCCTGTTACATTATTAATCCTTAACTTGTATTTGAAGGTAGATATCCATTTGATTGTGGTGCACCTCCTTTGACATTTAGGGCTGCTCTACCATTATCAACATGGTTCATAGTTACTATTGGGATCTAATATTTTCGTGATGTTTAATTTCATACTTATGCATAAAGTATGCTCCATCATGAAGTCCGATTTTTTGATCGAGTATTAAATTTTTTTTTTTTTGCTTATAATTAATGTCTAGACTGATATATATAAAAGGAAAATGCAGAGGCCAGCGACTGAGGCTAACGTTAACAATGTTGTTTCAGGGCATGCCGACTTGAATAGGTTGTAAGTTTAGATAAATTATGTCCCAACTTACCTACATTTACAATTTTCATTAGTTATAGATCTAACCTTTTTGAAACATCTGATGCGATAGCAATGCATCATATATTGCCCATTACCCTATCTTGGCATATTTCGCCATTGCTGAAAAAGAATCAATTGGAAGAGGGTACTACAATTTATATGGGTTCGCAATTTCCAAAGTTTTATTCTATACAATTCTATCTTGTATGGACCTGATATGTTCATCTTCCTTCAGACTACACAAGAAATGGTAAAAACAAAACCTCATAAAGTTTAATATTCGCAATGCAAATATGTATCAAGGAGGTTGCTCCATAGGGGAAAAGGGTTGCATCGGTCGTGCAAAAGACACAATGATGTTGCCACATATGCAGGTTTGCATGATCTAGTTTCAATCTTCATAAGGGAACATTTCTAGATCCTTTCTCAACATTGTCATCTCTAGGTGGACAGCACGATTCTTCTCCTTTCTCCTAGAGTCGCCTCATTTTCATCTACTACTGGCCTCCCCTCTAGTAAGGCGTAAAGCGATGCATCAGCCAAAAGGCCATCCTAGTTTAAAGAGAAAAGGATTTACCTAAGAGATTTTCATGATATTCTAATGATTAATGTGGGATGTATTTACTCAAAAACTTTGAAGAGCAGCTAGATCAACAAAAAAGAAAAAGAGGAAACTCACCTATCCCACCACGAATCTCCATCGGATCACTTATCGCACAGATCTCAAAGAGCTCCCGAACTCCATCATTCTCTGCCGGTACAAGTGGACGATCCAATGTGGATTCATGCGAGGAAGCTGAATCCTCCTTTCATGCGAAAGATCCACTCCCAACCCTAAGCTTATATGTCTTACACAAGCATGTCAATTATATCATTTTTCCTTCTTCTTAATTCTCTATTAATAATGGGCTATCCTTGTGTACCAGTTGGAAAACCATTGTAGGGTTTTCTGTAAGTATGCATAATATTTTCCAGTATCCATGCTAGCATTTCTTAGAAATAATCACTTCGCATGGTCAAGACATACTATTAGAGTGTCCTATCAAATAATTAGAAAAAAACACTTATTTTACTATTGGTTTTGGATTTGGATCATGCTTGGATTCAACCTGAACCTGACTTGTTACATCCTACATTAATTAGCTCCCAATTAAGTCTAAGTTCATATTAACTAATTTCTTTCTAATTCCATCTCTTTGAGAGGAAGGATGAATGCCTTCCAAATGGATGCCCTACACATCATGTGAATACTTGTGACCATGAAAAAAAAAAAAGTATTCACAAGGTCACATGGATTCCTAGATCTCTTTGGTCACCTCCATGCCCGCATCTTAAGATTTCTGAATCCATTTCCTTTCTGGTCCCATAAACCTTACATTATGAACCACTAAAATGGCTTCACATCACAAAGTCAAGAGTCAATGCAGAAAACACACACACAAAACAAAATGTCGTTAATGTCCCTCACACATTTGATTGCAAGACACGAAGACATTTCTTCTATATTTTGTTTCCAACCCAGGTGAAGCTCCAACCCACCAAATGGTCCCTCGGATTGGAAGAATGAAAGCTTTTTAAAACTAATCTCTAGAAGGAAAAAAAAAAAAAAAGGTAAAAAAAAAAATAAAAAAAGGATGATAATTTACTCCATTCCATCAAGTACGCCAGCCATTTTATCCAACTCCTCTCTCTCTCTCTCTCTCTCTCTCTCTCTCTCTCTCTCTCTCTCTATCTATATATATATAATATATATAATTATATATATATATATATATATATATATATATATATATGCGCGTGCATACACAAAAAATATATATATATATTTGTATGTAAAAAAAATTTTAATTTTAATTTTATCTGGCTCATCTTATCTAACTTGCTTCATTTAACCATATTTATCCTAACTAATTCATCTCGTCTCGCTCAAGTCAAAGTATGGAGCAGATATGGGTAATAGTTTATCTGATCCTGACCCTAACCCTGATCCTGATCCCAAATCCAAAGGAGAGAAGTAATAGCTGTCTTTGTGACCCCTATTCCGTGCTCAACTTTTAGTTACATTTGCTCTCTCACGTTATACAAACAAGAAGAAATCCAGGTACCATCCAAACACCTGTCGGTCAAACCTAAATTTCGATCACGCACCGCCAAGAAACCTACCGAACCGACTCGAAACGACTCCAGAACAAGATGAAGACGGACTGGTATGTGAGTCCACCACACCTTTAAAACAACCATACCATCCCTTCGCTGATATCCACCACGTAGAAAGGCCAAGCGGAAGCCCGTCCTCTCGAGGAGAGATCAGAGAGAGGAACAGGAGAAGGAGGTGGGAGAATTGTATTATTAGATGCTGCAGCTGCTGTTCGCGGTGGCGTTCTCGGCGGCGCCGCTGACGCTGTACGTGCCGCCGGTGAGGAGCCTGAACCCGTTCTTAGAAGCGGTGGAGACGTTCGTCAGGGAGGCCGCCGTGTATACTCTCCGAGCGTACCCCCGCGTCCGACTCGGCCTTCGCCGGATCCTCGCCTCCCTCAACCGTGCCCTTAGGTAGAACTTTTTTTTTTTCAATCTTTGGATCCCCTTTTGTCTTACGTATGTTGAGAGGCTTTTTTTTTGTTTGTTTGTTTTTTGAGCAATAATACGGTGGTGGTGGTGGTGGTGATGGGGGAGAGATTTTTGTAGAAATTGCGAAAATCTAGTGGGGTTTTCTTTCAACAGGCTGATGAGCGTTATTCGCTTCTATTAATATGTCTTGGTTGTTTGGGGATGCATGGATTGGATGGATGTTGGGGGATGTGTTTATGTTTCTCCCAAAAGAGGGGTGGAAATGTTTTTTAAGGGGATATTTTTCTAGTTCTGGAAAGAATTGAAATTTAAAAGTGTTTTCATGCTTTATTCTTGGAAAAACAAAAGAAAGTTTTCATGTTGAGTGGATTTTGGAAAAGAACATCGGCTGCTTGGGAGACTCGAAGTGGAATCTGATGGATGAAATTTTGGTTTTTCTTCTTTCTTTCCTGGATGGTCCGTAATTGAGGCATTACAAAAGAGCAAAAGATGGAAATGATGATATAAAATATTTATATATGTATATATTATATTCTGATTCTCTCTCCAAATCTAACAGGTGATCTAGCAAGTGATCATGGAATATATATAGGAATAGGAGGAAACAAGGGGAATTTTGCTAATCATCGTTGCAACAAAATTCCAAAGCTAATCCAATGAATGGGCCGCAAAAACCGAAGCAATTTAGAAATCTGAAACACTGAGAACAAGACAACAGAAAGCAATTGAGGGGACCTTGCCCATAAATCCAATTAGAAACTTAAGAGTGGCCTTCTTAATTGTTTGTGGGGTGTCGTTTGCAATCATGCTCAGAGTTCGGCTCAGATTTATTAATAGATTTTTATCCCCCTAGATCTTAGCATCTGTGCCGTTGATTGAAGAGTATTCTATTCTGTTTTTAATTGCCGGTTGTTTGAAGAAAATCCAAGAACAATACGACAAAGGAAAGAAATCCAGTTGTGTGGACGGCTCTTTACCACGCTTTCCCTGGACTGGATCGCACGCGGTTTGAAACTAGTAGGGGTAAATATTTTAAATATTTCTTCTGAGTTTTTTAAGTATTTTATTTTCGGATGTTTTTTTCGTGATTGGTTTGATCATTCCGGCTTCCTGAAGAGAGGTAAAGGAGACCAGTTCTTTTGTAGCCATGGAAATCAGATTTGTTCTCTCTTGCGAGTGAGACTAATATGAGACAATGAAGATTATTTGTGGCAAGAAAAAAAGAGAGCAAACGACAGCTCAACTGCTTGGTGATTGTTGAGCGACTTGGTCAAGCGAAAGGGAGAGAAAAATATGGAGGAAGGGTTTTGGATTAGTTGGCTTTAGTGGCCTGGATTCCTGTCTTCCGCTGCAGAAGATTAATGTTCACTGATGCCCATGCTTATGTGGCATGAATAGAATGTGTTATGGTTGTTCATGAATGCACCAATTGCTTCACGCAATGTGGCATAGGAAAACATTTGTGCCACTGAGCAAATGACCAGGGTTCTGGAGCATTTCCTGTCTTAGTCTGTGAAATTCAGCATATCAGGGAGAATGATGAGTTACCAATAATAAAAGAACCACAATACTCCAGAAAGGATCTATATTTCAAGTATGCAGAAAAATTGAAGGCTTATGCTTTTCTATCAGTCTATTTTTTGCTAAGACTTCTATCAGTCTATTTGGTATAAATAATCTTACCACCCAGTATCAACCATCCAAAATGCTAGAGTATAAGAAAAATTCCGAGTTTAAATGGTGAAACATGGGGGTTGCTCTCAAATGGCAGCATTTAAATTGAGTCATCTGTTGAAATATCACAATATTTTTGTCCCGCTTCAATGGGTATTTGTTATACTTGATGATATTCCTAGATTCAACTCGAGTAAAGAAAATGAAAAGACTTGCGAGCATACTTAATCCAGCTTAAATATAGAAGGATCTAAAAGAAGTGGCATTACAGCTTTTTAATAATGTCTCAAATTATACACAACTACAGAAGACTATATGATGGCATCCCGTAATTATAAAAATAGCATACAATAATTATAAACCAAACATTTTACCAAGTACCACGATCCTGTTTAAGATTCGTGTAACTCTAAATTCTTGTTCGCCATTCTGTATGAGGTTGGAAATTGCTTGTAAGATCAGCAGCCGGGTCACTCATTTGCTTCAGTTTGTGGGGAGCTTGCAATATCCTGACTGGCTTCTCCGTTGTCCAAAAAGACTTCAGGAGCAGGTAGGTATGGACCATGAAACTATGAAAACAATGTAACTTTTAAAATCTTTGAACCCTTTCCTGCGATGCATCGCCTCGGCTTCAAGAACATTCATAATTGATTTCAGCCCCACCAAAATCACAGCATTTCAGGACAGTGACACGTAATAATAATACATTAAAATCCTCTCTCAATCATCCGGGGAATCTAAAGATCTTCCCTGCATTTTGGTGAAATGAATCGACAAGAAACCAATGAGGTTAAAGAAAGTGCTAGAACACTCCTAACACAAACTCAGAAAGTATAATGTGCTGGAGTTGCAGAGATTTATACCTGTTTTCGAGTCTCAGCTGCAGTAATATGCTTAGGATGCTCAGAATGTCCATGAAGCACCAGAATTTTTCATCACTTTAACATCTTTCCGCGTTCTTTATCTTAACGGGTTTTCCAAGTTTCGACTTGTCCTCCATTTTTGCAATCTCCAAAGCCTTTGTGCAAATGGGAAAGCTCTTGTCATCCCAGGAATCCAAAATCACTCCAGATCCTAGGCAGATATCATTGCAGTAGAATGCTGCAAACTGCCCCGCAGCTAGACCCTGGTCATCTTCAGATATATGCACCTCTACAACTTCTTCATGACCATCTTTGCTAGACCATTCTGTTATGCTGCAGTCGTAAAAGCCCAGGACCATGTCGAACCTTCAATTAGGAATGCTAATGTCAGTATATGTCCATCAAGCAAAAATACAATCCTCTTTCTCTCTCTCATTTCTCTTTTTAAAAAGAAATAAATAGGTGTACACCTAACTTCTGCACTTATTTTCAGGTTTAATATTAGAGTTAATTAGCAGCACAACTTATGAATCTCAAACAAGCAAATATAGAACCACAAGCAGGTTGCTTTCCTGTAAACTCTCAAAATTCACAT
This sequence comes from Phoenix dactylifera, assembly GCF_009389715.1. NCBI lineage: Eukaryota > Viridiplantae > Streptophyta > Magnoliopsida > Arecales > Arecaceae > Phoenix > Phoenix dactylifera. The sequence continues at coordinate 12,477,458 of NC_052397.1, forward strand.
AAAACTAATTTTGAGATTTTTCATAAGGCCAGAGCTAGTGCTGTAAGATACTCAAATAATATGAGATATTACAGTCCTTAATAGACAATGAGGTTGGAATTTTTAAGTCATGTTCCATGAGTTGGCTTCATACAAGCCAGCAAAAATGGGCTCTGAGTACATGGTGAGAGCATCTTAACTCTCATAAAAATTGCAAATCCATGATGGGTTTAACAATTGTTTTTATTCTGAAACTACTGTTATATAATGCCACTGAGAATTATGTAAATAATAAGGTGACCGTCAAACTTATATAGTTTGTTTCTACCTTGCACTGCAGTTGCTCATTCTCTGAAGGAGGTGAACCGCTAAACCAATTTAATGATCCAACACGAAATGTGCGCCTCCTTTTATCCAGTGAAAAGTAGTTTCTTGATACAAAAACAACATTGTTCTGCACGTCCTTTTCAACAACATACCTGCACAACATATGGAAGGATGTTGGAGACTGAATCTCTAATTGATTAATATAGTTTTCACCACAATAACCATTAGGTGCATTTTGCAGTCAAACAGGCTTTACAACCATCAGTACTATGTCCAAAAACTTGGGACTGAGAAGCCATTTCATCTTTCTTGCATGCAAAGATATGTGCCAAAATGTATTCATAAGAACCAGAGATTTTTATTGAGTTTGCTTGCATCCTGTTGAATTTGTTCAATACACTAAAACAACTAGAATAGGCACCAGATGTAAAACTAAGATAATAACGATAGAACAGCAGTGATTACCAGGGTCCTCCAGGAAGGCGCAGACCTTGACGCTGACCGATAGTATAGAACCAAAAGCCCCGGTGTTTTCCAAGGTAATCTCCTGTCTCAGCTTCTAAAAGTATACCCTCCACCTCCCCTATTTGCTTTGCAACAAACTCACAAAACTTAACCTACATTTATAAAGTTTTATCAAACCTCCATCTTGGAGTGTACTGATTTGGAACAAAAATGCTTTTGGAAAGACCATACCAAGGACTTCACCCAGAGATATAAAAGAGGTCACTAGAACTTCAAAAAGATAATTACAAGAATACATGTGCATCATTTTGATCATCGTTCACCTTATATTTCATATATTCCCCAACATAAAGGAAGTTTCTTACAATCAACCAAACATGCAGCATAAGATATTTGAACAATTGGTTTGCAAGTTTAGAAATTCTGAATCTCTAATATTATGCACAGAACATGCCAGTGTTTAACATTCAAAATCCTGACATTTACAACCCTGTGAAAACAATGGCAAACCAATGATAACGAGGGCATATAAATGATCCTCGTAAACTCGACAACCTGACCTAATTATTGTATAATAATCAGGTATGATCCAAATTAAGTTTTCAATAACCTTATCAGATTGAAACAAGATTCTATACATAGGATCCAATTCCTTATCAGATCAAACTCAGATTTGATTTCTTATCGGAGCAAACTCAGGTTTAGCTATATGTTCTAATTCAAAAGGTCGGTGATCCATACATACATGATTTGTAGTATATGTAAATACAGGAATATAAAGAAAATTGGCAACATGATTTGTGTTCCCTTACTTTATATTTGGATTTACATCTTTTTCTCATGCATGTTCTCCTACACTCTCATCCATTGCTATTTTAGTTCCAAAATCCCATTGAATGGCTCCATCAAACTGGATCCTGCTTGACTAACCTACCAGCACTGGTCGGTCTCCTAGGTCCAATAGTCGTAGCCGCGAAAGGACAGAAAGCAGGAGAGGCCAAAAAGAGGAGGGCATTGGCAACGGCGACGAGTGGACGATCCGAATGTAGCTGCCAAGGAGGAGCTTGTGGTTGTAGTTGGCGCACTTGTTAGGATCAGATAGAGTGGAGTAGACAGTATGAATCCAGATGAACTCGTAAGCTGAGGTGCCCTTACAATAGATGGCCACCATTTCTAGGTGGCACGCGCATGCCAACCATCAATGCAGTGCCTTGATCTCCTAGCTAGTGGTGCCCATGGGAAGGCTAAGGACATCGTAGAGTGCGGCGAAGGGCGATTGTGCACCAGGGAGAGGGCTGCGGTGGGGGGTTGGCGCTCTGCCGCGAAGGTATACATGGTAGAAATGCCCAGCGAGTAGAGGGAGGCGCGGTGGAGCACAGGGAAGAAGGGGTGATCAGAGGTTGAGGAGAGAGGGAAGGTGAGAGTTTTTATTCATGAGAAGGCAAGGGTTTTGAAGTGTCAAAGGAGAGGAGTCATCATTTCGTAGAAAGCCTCTAAATCATACTGATAACTGACTGTCCAGTTGGGTACGCCCCAAACGAGTGACCAGGCATGGTTTGCCAAAGCTTGGTATCAAGTATTTAAGCATTGAATACAATAATGAAATAGTAAAAAATTAAGGCTCAAAAGTGAATCAATAATGTTAAGAGAGATACCTAGAAATTATCACACACTTCTTGTTGGTCACCAGTAGCCAACCATACATTTGTCGAAATCTGCTTGTCAAACGATGCAATATCATATCACAGACATCATTGGGAACCTAAAAGGATAAAGGCACCTTTAATAAAAGAGCTACAGGAGACATATATAGGGACATACAGCCCCTTGATGTTATTAGAACTAGTTCCAAGGCTTCGTACTCCAAATAGGACTCAAAACATCTAAAGAAGGAATGAGAAGGGCTAGAAAATTCCATTGCTCCTGCTCAAATAAGAACTGGTATAGCAGTTTGATATAGGATGTCATAGCATTCTAGGGACCAACCTATCCTGATAAATGCAGAATTTCTTCAGAAGTTGGGACAGGAACATCGAATCCAAACTACGATCACGAAATAATAGTCCTAATCAACTCTTATTTAGGATTGAATGCACTTCTTAGCAGCAAACTCCTAATCTTCACAGGACTTCGACACACAAATCAAACTGGCTCAAGGCCTGATGATGCAGTCCTCACATCATCTGGATATTGATGCAGATAGGTGCATCAGATCTATCAGAGATATCTTGAATAGCTTGGGAACTTAGAGATCTTCTTCTCTGTAATATCATGGTTGAGTGGCTTCAAGTCCTCTAGGGGAATAGTGGCAGAGTTCAGGCCTCTATGCCTCCTAATGCCTACATTTGTAGACATGAGTTTAATATTTGAAGCATGAATTGCAAAGTTATGGGACTGAACCAATTCCAAAACCAATTATCTGCTTCCTCCAAGGGCCATTTCCATGCCACTTTAAACAATGATCAAAACATAATTTGCCACTCATCTCATTGAATCTTATCATGGCTTCTAGCTGTCATATTGTACCTCATATGCAAAGATGTAAATATAGTGAAACAAATACACAAAACATGAATTCATACCATGAGTAATTCAGTTTCAAAATTATCAGGTTATATTTAAATGTCATTCAGGAGAAATTGTTAGGTTTAAATTCAGGTTCATTAAACAACTTTTTCTTTCAGGTTTGTATTAGAAAATAAATCTCAATCTAACCAGTTAAGACCTAAAATTAGAATGAAACATAATTTTTGTGATTATTTCTTATGATACATTGGAAGAGCAGAGCAAGTAGGAATCTGAAACTTACAAGAATTTATATTGAAAATTAAAAGGCATGTGAAAATATAGACATGATTCAAGAACCACATAAAAAAAAGTATAAATATGATATATAACAACCACATGGTGGCATTTCTACTGCATGTTCAACTTTTCTGATTCCAAGAATGTCATAGAAATTAAGAACTTGAAACAGCTGACTGTAGAAATGCCCTCGACCTTCTTAAAGAAATCTCTAATGACTCCTATATCTTAATATTTTTCCATTTCTTGCCAAATTTAGACTCCATTTCACCCACTACTGATATTGTGAAAGGGATGATATAACCACCATAGAGAAATTGAATAAATAATTGCATACAAACATCGCTAAATGTGAATTATAAATTATACGATGTTTGCACATATGGCATGTATTCAATACCATGTAACTGAGGTAGGAATCTACCTTTCCAAGAAAACATATTCCTTGAGAGTCTTTTCTATCTTTGTTTGGAAGATCCATTAAACTAGCTAGCCTACGCACTTCATCCTGTACATGATAATGCAATATAATAGATATTAAAAGCCTGCGAGGTGATTATCTGATTTAAAAAGCAGTATACTAAATCTTGCTTTGGACCTTAATCATATAAACAAGTTAACTGCTGAATCATGTACTGCAAGTGACATTTAGGGTGGCATAAAGAAGAGAGTGCATGGACAAACCATCTTCACATCCACGAACTCACCTTTGGTATACAACCAATAGGAAAAAGAAGCCTCCTAAGCTGAAACTGTGATAAATGTGAGAGAAAATAGGTTTGATCCTTCACCTGCAATATAAATGCTAGTAATCTGAATAATCACTAACAAAACTACAATTGTAATAAGAAATGGAAATAAAAGTTCTTTTAAGATAATTTTAATATCCAGTGATATTATTTATTTTCAAAAACTCGCATGGTTTTGAACAGAATCTACCTAAATGAGAACGTTTTGTGTCTCATGTGTTTATTATATCTTTTCATGATTTCACACTCCCTCAAGTCCACAAGTTCAAAATCTACTTAAAGGAGAAAAACAAAAACAAATAGTGATTTCAGGAAACAGACGAGTTTGGGTGCTTTATGTCGTGCATTTTACCCCAGTTCAATTCTTCACTAAACCACTTCACCAACTAGCAAGAAAACCACCGAAAAGACCAGTATCAATATTACAGATTTGATGTTATGGTCCATTCCAGGCAAATAACCCTAGCTGAACCGACAATAACTGATCAATAATTAATTGGAACTTCCAAGTCACTAACAATCTGAGTTAGATAGCACAGAACCACAAAGTCTTCATCAAACTATTTTGCATCCATAGATCACAACTTACAGATGAACTGCTTTATAGTACATGAAAGATGTGGAATCATCCCTTGTGTGCACTTACATGAAGCCCTTAAAAGTATTCCTTTTACACGTGAAGCAGTAACAGAATGATGTAATGATTATTTCAAAATCTGACTGCCAGGTTCCAGTTACAGATACTGCACTTAGAAACAGTAGCTCGCAAAGTGAGGGAAAAAATAAATTATCACTAAACTACAGATTTCAACATTGTATCTCAGTGATCTTAAAGAAAAGGATCATGTTCAGCCCTTGTTTCATTGGTCTGATAAGGCTTAATGACCAACTAAGACTATTGCTAATTAGACAGAGCTGCTGTTGTCAGAGTTGGCTGGAGACAATCTCATCTGATACTCTTACAGGTATCAGTGTCTGATCCTCTTTTCACTCAAGAAACTTTGGCTACTTGGCATGCAAATCTGATTTCCAAAGTTCCGATGACTGAGCAAGGAGAAATATTAATGGTGCCCTAATGTTATGGCTGGTGCTAATGCAGTTTTCAGTGTCAATAAAAAATCCAAAGCAAAGAACAATTTGGCAAACTGAGCATTAAAGCTCTGAAAGCTAAGAATTTACAAAAAAAATGATGAATGTACACAAAAAAAATGATGAATGGTTAGATGCCAGAGCCAACACTGAATAAATATTGCTCAACAATCCCAAGCCACATTGAAAGCTAGAACTTTTTATCAAACCATAGAGACCAAATAGAATACTCTTTTACAATTCCATGGTTAGATGAAATGACTTTGATTTTTCAATTATCAGGCCAAATAGTGTTACCCTTCATGAATTTGACAAATTTGGTTAGTGCTCCATGAATTACTTGTATGATAACTCTATTTCTTAGGATGATCCAACATGTCTGGCTCGCAATATGAGTAATTTAAAGTCCACCAAGGAAACTCCTGCTGACTAATTCCCAACTCATCATCATCATCATCCAAGCACTTGCGCATCCAATTGTGTTTGGCTAATAGCAGTACTCAAAATAAAGGCTCCACAAAAAGATTCAGCAATTACAATTAGCTATCATCTTGACATCAACCTTTGAATCTGCATCAAATTCCTAGCTAAAGCAACTTTAGGAAAGCAAAAGGCTTGCAATGAAATATAAAATGCCTGTTGGTGAGTGGTGACCAACCTCATTAGTTGTAGTTTACATATTTTCCTAATCATGATGGAAGATGGAAAAGTTTGACATAAGAACCTGCGACCATTTCTTAGGCACAAATCTCCTCATACTGATGGCTTCACCCAAAGCCCTTTCAGTTATGGTCTGGCAAACTCGTAGAAAAGGTCAAATAGACCATTCACTCATGCCATTCCGAAAAATTGATATTCATAATAATACTGAACATCTTAGACCAATATTTCTGTATTATGCTGAAATGCCGCCTAGCTTCATTACCCAAAAAAAACAGCCTGTAACCCTCTTCTTCCTAAAAAGAGGAAATTTCATAACTATACTCTTCTTGTTTATGAATTTTTGAGGAACTTCCGCTCTTCCAGCCTACCAAAAAGTCTGTCTAATGAGTAACTCCCATCAAAACCCAGTTCCTTATTGTGCTCTTCCCTCATACTTGCACTTGCCAAACACTAACTATATAACCAAAATAACTAATTACTATAACCTTAGAATAATAGGGTTTTTCTCTAGTTGTCTCTCCCATTGTGTCTTCTCAAATGGGTAAAGAACACAAAGCACTGACATGCCTGACAGAGTTGCTGGATTGATTTGAATGCTCAAATATTAACACATTTGTACTTTTGAACTTTAGCGGACAGTTGGATCATTGGATGGAAACGGATCAGTTTTTTTGGTTAACATATTGGATCCAAATCATTCTAATCTAATATAAGCTTGTTCTATTTCACAAGCATAGCATATGTAAACAACCACTTTTAAATATTATATTGCCATGGTTTTTTTATAGGTTAAGTACTCAATGCATCACTTGTTTGGTAGCAGTAATCACAAAAGATACCAAGGTGTAATCTCCCATATCATGAAGGACCACCAACTTCGTATCAACCTTCTAATGGTAAATATTTCTCTCCATCATAGTAAGATTATATGTATACTAAGATGAGCATGGATGTGCAGCAATATCAAAAATGATATCTGTTTATCTAAATGAAACCTTTAAAAAGTATTCCTTTATATAATATTTAGGTGCTGAAATGGTGTTACTTCATAATTTGAAGTTGTTTACGTATGACATATATGTACAGTAAATTAAGCTTGGCTCTTATTCATAATGAGCTGAAGCTGTTCAACCTCATACGGAATCTGGAAAGCTCAAGATGAACTTGCTTAGGTTCATTGCAAGCTCATCCTGACTCTGCCACGTTAAATTAGAGGCTCCATTGACAAAGGTGGAGCTTGGATTGGTCACAAAAAGTGACCAGCCAGCTAACAGATACTCAATGCAGAGTTGGGGAAGGAAATGACTCCATCACAAGGAGAGAGTAGAGAGGCTAAGTTGGGGGAAGGGGCCACTGATGTTACATAAAAAATTCAATTATAAAGAATTTGGGGGCGTTAACAAACTTAGATTCTTGCACACAATGAAACACTCCTAGGCATAGCTGCTACTGCAAGTTATGGCAGTTGATAAGTGTTTGAGGATGTGTGAACACTTCTTTTGTAGTTTCATCCATTTTTCTATTTTTTATGAACATAACAACATAAGAAATGTAAGTTATTTTGATAAGAAATTCCAAGGACTAGTCAACTCAATCTAAGACCCACACACAATTTAGGCCTTTCAGTGGTTGAAGTGTAACATTCAGCACACAGATACATATTTATATTTTACAAGAGTTCCCCAATGTTAGGTCACTGGGAGGAATTACTATAGACAGCTAGAAACAATGTGAACTGGAGCCTAAGAAACATGGTGGATGCGCAAACAAAGCACACAATATTAGGTGTTTCAAGTTTGAAGAATTCCATGCACACGCATATTTATTTTTTTACAAAAGTTACATAATGTTAAGGGAATGAGAGGAGTGACAAGTGATGGAGACTGTGGGCTGGAGTCTAAGAATCATGGTAGCAGGATCACTTAGGAAACCCATTGGCTAAGAGGTGGTGGAAGAAGGATATATGCTGAAAGGACAGTTTCTTGAGAGATGAGGGTTGGACAAGGGTTCAGGTCATGAGAATTTGTACATCCTGGTTATCTTTTAACCTTAGTGAGTCATTATAAATGATTTTTTATTTCTAAAATATTAATAAGAGGATCAATTAACTTTCACTGACAAAATAAATGTACCATATGTAATATCTATTTATATTGAGCTCACTAAAGCTGAACACACTAGCAAGCCAAGCAAATCAAAAACCTCAACTCAGGTTTTTTGAGCTCAATTCCAAGCTCAAGCTTGACTCACTATCAACCGGGCCAGCAGAACGAGAGCTGCTTGGAAACAACTTGTTAAATTGGCACCATCACATGCATATTCTTGATGATATTATCAGCAAATAATGCACTAATGAAGTGCGATGTGATTGTAAGAGTAGAAATATTCATGTCCAGGAGGGATTTGGATTAGTGTATTCTTTCGTGAAAGAGGGTATCTTTCCTTGCAGTGACAAATTTTCGCATGACATATGAAATTTAAAAACTCAAGTTTTATATCAATATGCTTATTCGTGATTAAACACTGAAGATCGATGAATGGCTTACAAGTTGACTAAGAAATTAAAATCAACTAAGGAACAAAGAGAAAAGGTTGAAAGATATATAACCCAAGTACCATGTCTTTTGATAATTTTAGGATGGAAGGCCCATCTCTTTGTTCTGATGATGAGTGAATAACGTGTGCATAATGTCCTGAAGCAACATAATCAAACTCCATACCTCCAATGGCTTCCAAAAAAGCACCTAAGCCAGATGAAATGAAACAGGAAGTCATTAATGGATTTCAATTGCAACAAGAAAAGTAAGTGATATAAAAAATCAATACAGGCAGTTATAATCTAGTAGATTATATAGTAAACATACCAAATTTGATTCTTGTATTACAAAGAACATCAGGATTTGGAGTGCGGCCACTACGGTATTCACTAATAATGTGAGATACCTAAGAAATCATATTACAAAAGATTCCAAATGAATATAGAACATATCAAAAGATTTAGTGAAGCATCATATTTACAAAGAGTGTTTGTTAGTATAATATGATTCATTCTTTAAGCCTTCTCAATAGATCATGAGGGTTGGCTTAAACAAAATATGAATTATGATTACTTTAAATATGTGGCATTTCTAGATTATTTTCAAGAAATAGATAGTATGCGCAAATCACAAATTCATAGCGGAGACTTAGTAACTTAGAGGAGGGGCAGTTTTACCACATTTTTCCAGTATTCATCTGATAAATGAACGACCTCCAAAGGCAAGTCAACCTACGCCACAAAGATGAATATGATTCCAAAGTCTCTCTTTCTAAAGTCATTCAAAGAACAATATAATTATTATATACTTCATCATGATTAGGTGAAGCAAATATTTAACTAGAATGGCGGGGAAAGAAGAAAAGACTATGTGAAGCAATAATCTGTAATACAATAAAAAAATAAATGATTAAAAACATGAGGAAAAGAAACCAAATTTCAAAACTAATTATTTATAAGATTTTATAAATCCATTAGTTGGATTAATCCAAGGATTAGCTTCTGGAATTCTTAATAAAGAAGCCTGTGAATCATTATCTGATAAAGATCTGTCTTATCATAATGTATTAAACCATGTTCATAGATATTTCACCATTTAGTGGCACAAAAGGCATCATAAAGATCATTTAAATCAATTTATATATTAAAAATTCTTGGATCCATTAACAATTTACACTTGAACTATATCAATAACAAGATTGAAAACATAAAAAATGAAACATTTCTTCTGCTTTTTCCCTCAAAATTATAACAAATAATAAATATAATGATATCCCACCCAAAAGCTTCAAGGTTAAAACTTACTGTTTTATTGCATTGCATATGAATATCAATTCATATGGTTACCCAATTTTCTTTTAAAAATAGTAAACTGATGAAAGAAATAAAAGTAGTATCTTCAAGCTATTCATGGTTGGGTTTTGGCCAGTTAGATGAAAGGATACAATAAGTGGATTTAGCACATCTGATATAAATATGCTTTTTTATCAAACGAATATCTATATCTTTAATGATGCAGTAACATTTTCATATTGTGAAATAAACTAATTGCCAAAAAGAAAAATGAAAGAAACTTTGAATGCTAGTAGATTCATTAACCAACAGTTTGATTGATGCGTTATACCAAATGTAGTTAACAATTTTCACTTTCATTTTTGTTTGTACTTTGTAGCCTAGGATAAAGTAAAAGAAAACTACCACTAAGCAATATTTTCTTGAAAAATATTTAGAAGATATGTCCCAAGCCTCTTTGTTTGGCAAGATACAATATATAATGCCACAATGAATATGGATGCTGTGTCCTGATTGAAATTAATATTAGCACAAAACAAAAGAAAAAGGATAATATAATGAAGATATTAACAATAAATTTCTAAGTCGAAGATAATGGATTTTAAAAAAAAAAAGTTAAAATAAGGTGTAAAAGAAGATTGACACCGTAAGCAAATCATGGATGGAACTATCAACTTATGTGAAAAGCAAAATACTGGATGCTTTTCATAATTGGACACCTTAACCTTTTGATGAGCATTAATATATGTCAATTAAGTAGCTCTAATGGAAATAAAGCATTCAATTCTTGTATCAAGACTCACAATCTTGGTATTGAATCCCATATTGGTACCATCTTGATACTGTCAATACGTCTAGTATGGCAATTGGTTCAGTATAGTACATATTTGATATGCCTTCCATACCATGTACCGATTTGGTACCTTACAGTATGGTATACATCAGTACTGACTAATATCGTGTACCATGGTTTTTATTGAAATTTCTGATCAAATTTATTTTATAAACATACAGTTAGAAAGCATAATTTAAGACAAATAATTGTCTTATCAACCATGGGTAATGAGTGTCTTCAGCTACTTAAAGAGAGAATATTTATATCTGTCTAAATATTGCAATCACATAATAACTTCTAGTTGAACATCTGAAGGCGTCAACTGATGGGTCAAGATATGCAATTTGATTCAAGACATCTAGCGTATCACCTTTGCAGAAATCAAAATGTTTATCTTGTAGTTAATTGCCAATTTATATGTTTGTGTTTTTCATCTTAGATGATTTATTCAACTATTTTCCAATTATTTAAAAGATGGTTATGGACTTATGGTAATTATCATCCATGTCTTAATCTTGCATTCTGTTTTTCATTTTTTAAAAACTTTTATTCTTATTGACTATTGTAGGCTTAAATCCTTGAGACATTGCATAAGAACTCTGACCTTGTCAGACATAGTGTCTCACTTTGTTATTTTAACCTTCAGTCAGATCAGCCATAGAACAATTCAAAATCAATTTTATGTCAAAAAGGGCAAGGCCCATGCACATCTACCAGCTAATAGGATGCTTCTTCGATGAATGCCAAAAGGTTGATGCTTTTTGGTCAAGAAGTTCTTTACTTTCAATTTGAGAAACAAATTTCTTGTTATCATGATTAACCTTGTACAATAATAGTGTTCAGTCTGAGTTGTGTCCTAGAGACATTGGGCACATTTCCAACAAGAAAGGCTTATCATTCAATAGGCATAAGTTGTTGACTTTTTAATATTCAATTGGATAATGATAGCCAAATTATAGCTATCTCTTACTATCCTCCCGAAGGAAAATTAGACAAAGAGCGTCATCTTACCTGATCACAAACAGTTCTTGCATACTTCAAATCTTCATCCCAGGGGCATTCAGACCAAAAGTTCTTAAAATCTTCCTACAAAAGGTCAAGTATCAGAAACCGGAATAAATTCTTACATCAACTAGAACCCTTAACATAAATAAAAGATATTTTAAACTATGCAGTAGAAATAGTACAGAAAAATGAAAATTACAAAATCCCATTGATTTTGTATCATTTACCGGTGGGAGTATATATAAAATGTCATAAAAATTTTTATCTCATATTCAAAATAGCTATAAGAAGAAAATCAACTTTAACGATCCTATAACAGAATCCCACAAAATCTCATAAAAATTCCTAACGTCATATTCAGTAATTTACAGGATATTACTCTGCATTTGTTCTCCAAGCCAAATAAAGTCTTTATAAATATCAGACCATCACCTAAACTTGGAATAGAACACGAGTAGCTTATTGACAGCTTGCTCGTTTGACAGCCGTAAGAAAGAAAGTGATTAAATATTCAAATCCTCTGAGAAAAGTGACACTGTAGCTTTTTTCCATATTATTATTATGGTATCCAAGATGTATTCCAACTGATTTATAACCATTACTACCTAGCGAGACGGACCATATAAATCTAAGCCACAACCAGCAATAAAACTCAAAATTAGCAATAAAATGCTATTTTCCCACCACTGGTAGCAAAAACAACAGAGGAAAAAATGAAGGCTTTCTACTTCATAAATATTACACAAGAACACGAACCTCGTAGAGACTTAATCAGAGGAAAGCAGTTGGGAAAAATCTTCAAACAGCTAGAAGTAAGAAGGAAAGGGATGACCTGAAACCAAATCTTGAGGTAGAAAGCGGTACAGTCGTGGCCAGCGGCGTGGAGGAGGCGGAGGGCGACGCTGCTGTCCACGCCGCCGCTGAGAAGAACGGCGACCTTGAGGCGCTTCCCGGGCATGGAGCAACCGAGGTAGGGCTCGAGATTGACGGCATCAGAGGAGCTAGAGGAGAACAGAGGAGGAGGTGGACAAGGGGGCGGCGGCGCGAGCGCCGGAGAAGAAGAAGAAGAAGAAGAAGAAGAGCTAGTTGTCAGAGGCCTCGTGGAAGTCGGACGGGATATCAAGAGAAATTGAAGACAAGAAGAAGGAGAAGAAACGAAGAGAGGGGGTCGTTTGACATAGAGATTTGGTTTTGGGAGGGAGAGCGAGAAGGGAGAGAGAGCGGCCATGGCTCTCCGCATGTTCGGTTTCCAGCGCCGGGGTTGGGCAGGAAACTGAATCCTCTCGGATGTTCCAACGAAAAGGAAAGGATGAAGGCGATGAAAAGCGAAAAAATGAAAATTTTGGCGAGCTTCACCCCAAACTCACAAGGCGGCAGTAGGTTTTTTTTTTTTTTTTTCTCGAGCGGCTCGACGGGTGTGGATACTGTTAATAAAATTAAAAAAATAAAAAATATGATCCGTTCAAATAAAAATTTCAAAATAATAAATTGCGTAGATAATTCAACCTATAGGGGGGCGTTTGGTATGGGGTGATCATCTTAGGATCAAGGATGATGTGGGTGGAGGTGATGAGATCACCGCGTTTGGTTGCACCACGGTGATCCTACGTGGCGGTAATCTTAAATCACCTCCACTCCTCAAATCACTTCCCAACTCGGTATTGGGATATCCATCCTTGAAGTCAGGAATCCAAGATCATCCCAGGGCAATGATCCTGGGTTGAAAATTAAAGACAAAAATGCCCCTCAAGTTAGCAGAAAAATTGATATATCAATATACCATCAATATATTATGTCAATATATATATATTATATTGATATTTTATATTATATTAATGATATATATTATATTATAATTTATTACTAATCATATTATTATCCTATTATTATTATTATTGAAGGATAATTTTAAATTCTAGTAGAAATATATTATTATATTTTATATTTATATAATGAAAATATTTAATATATTACTATATTACTCCTATTTACCTTATTTTTCTAATCAAAATAATTATTAGTATTAAAAAAATCTATTATAAGTATAAATAAAAATACTAATTCTATAATGAAAAATAACATATTTTTATAAGATTAATAATTTATAGGAGTAATAAATATATTTTATAGAATATATTAATAATTAATATATTGATAAATATATTAATATTTTATTATAATATATTTTTTATGATTAATAAATATATGATAAAGGCTACTAAAAGTAGAATATGTGACAAAATTATGGAGCTATTATAGGAATTAGTATAAAACATTCGGACATCTGATATCTCTTCTTCTCGCCTTGGGACTTCCACTCCCGACTAATCTATTCTTGCCTTAAGACTTCCACCTCGAGTAACCTGTCATTTAAGAGAGAGGGGAGGGGAGAAGAACAAAAGTTGTGGTGGTGCCGACAAATCAGAAGGGATCAAGCTGATCTAGGCGTGGGCTCGATTGGTGCTGTGGGATTTGATGCCTTTCTTGTGCTCCGACCGTAATATAATTTTAAGCACCCATCTCGGAGGCCCTAGTCGGGCTTTTCCCGCTTTGAGAGATAAACATCGTTAAAACCCTGCGACCCTAATATAATTTGAAAGATGTAGGTGTCGTTAAGGATTGTTTTATCAATAGTTAGAAGAGTAAATTTGTCGCATTTTATATCCATTGCAAGGTTAAGTGTCGGAACACCAATTAATTGCTGAGCTAATTTTTCAAGCAGTATAAAGATTGTTGCACCAATTTTATTATCAACAATAGTGTCTAATTTATACTGGATAGATAAGCAACAATAATTTTTATTTAAGTAAAATAATAATATATCTATTTTTAGCAAATAAAATACGATAGTAAAAAATGTATTGCAACTTTACCATAGAATCGAAAGCTGATCATTTTTATCACATTGGTTGCACCAAAAAGTATCCCCATAAACCTTTATTGTAACCCTACAACTATAATATACTTTATACCACCAACCATAAAAGGTGCCAATCGATTTTAAGGTTGCCTTGCACATGAATTTCACCCACCTAAAAAAAAAATAAATAATTAAAAATTCTTGTGCAAGCAAATTATCGGATATAATCATATTTTAGACCACACCTAATAATCATATGGATTCTATTCAACAATTCTTCAATCATTTTTTGGCTTGTGATACTTTTTTGTTAAGGGCTAATAATAATTTCTTGCTTTTGCTCCATAAATCTGATAGGAGCAATTGGTTCTTTAATCCTATACGCGAATTTATAGGTATATTTAGATCATAGTGGATAAATCTAACTTTGTTGTTGAATATATTATTTCAGATTATATTATAATATGTTTGGTAATCAAGTATTTCCACCAATTGCATATCCATGTAATATCTTGATGCCGAAGATGTTGATAAGTATATTTTTTCTAGAGATAAATAATAGAAAAAATATTTTAAGAATTATAATATTGATTTTTGCAATGGAAAATATTGTAGCTAAAAAATTACCTTTATATGATCTCACAACCATACCTGTCAAAATAATAACAAGTGGGCCTTTTTTTTTTCTTTTCATGAATAATGCCTTAATTAAACTCTTCGGCAAATTTGACCTAGAAGGTGATGGTTCCCTTTTGATTGCTAGAAATTAAATAAAATGTTTATGGTTATTTGACAATATCATACTATTCAAACATAAGGAAAAATAGAGGAGAAAAAAATATTTTTGTATAATGATAATCAAAAAAGCATCTGAGTCAATACATGTTACTCTAAATTTTCTACCTCCAAATTTTTTTATAAACCAACTTTTGTCTGACATGTACTTGATCAAGAGATCCAACAGTCATGATATGACCTATGACATCTCAAAGTAAATGCATCAATATAGCAAAATTGTATCCTTCATTTTTTAATACCAATAAACAATGGTAGCTAAAATTTATGTATAGCTGTCAAATGAAGATCATTAAAATTTCTAAGCTGGAGGTCATCGAAATCAACAAAGTTGAATTTTTGTAGAGGTATGGAGCTACTATCACTATCAATTTGCTGGATGATTATCCATCTATCAGTGTATATAATATATCGATGCATAGCAGCTCTGAAACTTTTTGTGTTCAAAGCATTGTTGAATTTTTTAAGAAAATATATATTTCCTTTGATTAGCAATCCACGGAACTGTATAGGGTCTTCTTTACATATTGATACCTGAATTGCAGTCCCTATATAAAATAAATTTATCAGAAGTGCAAAGGCAATATATGCATATATAAAAAAATGATAAACAATTATGAATAGTCGTGATAACATGTTCATCTACTAGGATATAATCTATGCTTAACAGCTGGTTGTCGACGTTGGGATTTCTTGAATCCAAAATCCTTACAAGTCTGACTTTTATTTTATAATTGCATTTTTCTAGCAATAAATGTGATAGCATATTGTATTCCATATCTCTTGTTATTCTAGTTTATATATATATATATATATATATATATATATATATATATATATATATATATATATATATATATATATATATATATATATATATATATTTATATATATATATATATATTTATATAATGATATATGTATATAAACTCCAAAAGTCAAAAAATAAATGACGTTTGATAATTCATAATATATTAATGTGTAGTAAAAAATTACCTAAAGGTAAGTCAAAAAAAAAATTCGATAAACAATATTCTTTGTATAATTATGAAGACCCGCACATTCATTTTTTATTAAACTTTTAAGCCCCATATGCAATGAAACTCATAAAAGTGCAACATGAAGTTGACCATGCGCAAACACTGGCCTAGGCAGGTATGATCCAACAATTTTCAATGTTTGACCAAGACTTTTGTTAATTGTCATGGTATAGCAAAGCCTCACTGAAAATTGTCTTCTCTTGAAAATAAATGGCTATTTTGTTTCTATTACTTGCATAATAATATGCAGAATATAAACTTTGGCACCAATATGACTACCAACAATGATTCTTATTTCGATTACTTTTGTAGTTTGTTGCATTGTTATTACTCTAATACCATTACAAAAGCCCACACTCTGATTAATATTTTGCAGTAACATTATCGGAACATCTTTTTTTAACCTCAAACTATGATGTGAAACACTATTGAATTTTAAAGAATTTAGAAATTCAATAGGATAAAGAACATTTTCGGCAACAACATCTATTGATATTCTGCAGATTGTATCGAAACTCAAAAAATACTTTTTCTTCACTCGGCACTAAAGAAAGTAGATACATATTTATCGCATCAACAGTTTCATTTTTAGGTGTGATAATAGCTCTCTCCTCTAAATACATAGAATTGTCATAGTTTTCTTCAAAATTTGGATAAGTTGTATAAGCAATATGTTGAATATAAGCTTTGATAGTTTTTATAAGTAGGTTGTTTAGAATCTTTATCCAAGTTGGTTCTTCTTCATCTTCTTCTAGCTTAATAGTAGAAACTTTTCCATCACTAATATCCAAAATATATCTATCAAAATTAGCTATTGATATCTTGGATTCTTCATCTAAGTCATTATTCAACAATCATATATATATTTTAAAAAACAAAAAACTTCCAGTAATTTAATTAGTACGATCTACTTATCGATACATCAACTATTTCTACTCTACTCCCTCCAACAACAACTGGAAGAACCTGTCTAAAATCTCCTCTAAGAAGCACAACTTTTCTACTGAACAGTTTTTCTTTAGTGCTCGAATCTCCTTTTTCCAAAATATCTTTTAAATATCTATCAAGTGCTTCAAAATAATTTCTATGATTCATAAGAGCTTCATCCCAAACTACTAAATTTGTAGAGTCAAATTAGTTTTGCAAGCTAAGTACCCTTTTTTATTTCGCGTGTAGGACATTCATCAACCTAGACTGGTATCTTTGTAATAACCCTAAATTTTTTTTTTATATATAAAAAGGGATAGAATAGTCCTTTAAAATTGATATAAGGGGTAAAATTGGAAGGAATCAAAAGATAATGGCATAGTTGTAGATGCATTGAAGTGGTAAGGGTAAAATTGGAAGGAATCAAAAGTTAATGGCATAACGGTAGATATGTTGAAGTGTTAGGGGCAAAATGGGAATTTAATAATATTAAACAAAGGGTGAATAGTGTTTTGATGTGATTTAATTGGAGGGTTTGAGCTGGTGAAACCGAGAGAAAGAGGGAGGGGGTTCTCAGGCGTGAAACAGAGGAAAGAAAGAAAGAAAAAGAGAAGAAGAAGAAGAAGAAAGAAGAAGAGGAAGGGGATTCAAGGAGGAAAGGGATCCCGGTTGCACTTCCAGCTGAAGGAAAAAACGTAGATCTCCTTCCCCTCTACGCAAGGACCTCGATTTCCAAAAAGAAAAAGGTAAATATCCATCCCTATCTAGTCTTTTGATGACATTAGGCTATACAAAGGGTGGATATAGTCTAGAGGGGTCGGATAAGGGTTGTAGAGGTGGTTAAAAGAAGAAGAATCGGATTTTGACAAATTTTTCCGGCACTACGGAAAAAACTGTGTCGAAGTCCCAACTTCGGCAAATTATTTAGGGGGTCAAACGGCCTCCGATGATGATGCATGTTATCTCTTGGGAATCCTCTGTGAGTGTAGAATGTTAGGTAAAAATTTCATCAAATTTGGAGTCCTGAAAGTGGATCAAAACCGGGATGAAGTAACCCACTGTCAGTTCGGGTTACTGTTCATCCGGGTGGAAAATAGGGGATTTCATGCCATAATAGGGTATTAAGCCCAGATTAAGCTAAGGGAGACCTTGTACTCGTGCAAGGGAGTCCCTAATACACATAAATGATGAGTTAATTAATAGAAAAAGAAAAAGAGAAAGAAAAGAAAAGATTTAGGGAACGGGGGAGTTGAATCAATTAAAGTTCCCTATATTATAATTGGCACGTAGATTATGGCCCTTGATACAAGACTAAATGTATTGTAAATGCATGTCACAGTTGGGCAAGAAGCTAGGGAACAAGAGGAAGAAGTTCCCCACTGCCTGCTGTAGATTTTTGGAGGCGTATCAGGGCTGTGCCGGATTGACAGGTGAGTGGAAGTCATGTACTTTGCACCATGAGCATCCTTAATTCATTTTCATGAATGTCGCCAAGTGTGAATTGATTCCACTTGAGCATATTGATTGATATTGTAGTAGATTCCTCTATAATTTTGTTTCTCCATACTTGATTATCTTGTGCACGCATTTGAGGGAACATTGAGAGAAATTACGAGGGGTTGATGAGTAATCAAATTGATTCCGAATTGTGAAATGATTTCTTTTGTAAATTGATTTCATTTCCTCTATTTTAAAGACTTGTGAGTCGTAGCTTGATTATACTCCTTTATGAGTAATGAAATTGGATCTGAATTGTGAAATGATTTCTTTTGTAAATTGATTTCATTTCCTCTATTTCAAAGACTTGTACAGCCCTTCTCATGGTATATTGAGTTGCATTGTACTCCCGTGATTCCTCACTCCCAACCCTGATGTTAGTTTATGATTGGGTCATGATCGAGTGAGTGGTAATCTTGATTATACTCCTTTTTAGTAGAGTATTGGGAGGGTGCATTATGGCATTTATGCATGGCTTGGCAGTATCTGCAGGACACCTATAGTCGATGGGGGTTGAACATCGGCCTTTGTGCACATAGTAGCCTTCTGGGTGGGCGGAGCCCAGTCCCTTCCTAGGGGGGACACGGCCCTAGGCGTAGGATCGGCCGGTCCTACGACTTATATTCTGCTTGCCGCCGGGCATAGTAAGACCCCGCGAGGTGCAGTATGGCTTTCCGCGGATGTAGAATTCCCGCGAGGTGCCGTTTAGTATGTAGATGTGAGATGGATTTCTGTTCTGGATACTGGCCAGCATTTATATGATCAGTGTGGTGTCTTATCCTGCATATGCATGTGACAGTAGGGAGTTGTTGCTGGTTTGCCTGGGGCGTAAAACCCACCTCCCGATAGCTGTCTAGCATTTATGTTATCGGTATGGTGTCTTATCCTGCATATGCATGTGACAGTAGGGAGTTGTTGCTGGTTCGCCTGGGGCGTAAAACCCACCTCCTGATAGCTGTCTAGCATTTATGTTATCGGTATGGTGTCTTATCCTGCATATGCATGTGACAGTAGGGAGTTGTTGCTGGTTCGCCTGGGGCGTAAAACCCACCTCCCGACAGCTGTCTAGTGATGATTTACATATTGGTGTGGTGTCATATTCGATGTATGCATATGGCAGTAGGGAGTTGTTGCTGGTTCGCCTGGGGCGTAAAACCCACCTCCCGATAGCTGTCTTATTGATGATTCAGCCTATTGACACCTGATTTATATGATTCAGTACTATGACCTGTTGAGCATATTCATGAGTAGCATATATATTTACTTGATTATTCCATATATGCTTCAGATGAGTTGAGATTGATTGTGGTGATATTGATGACTTACTCCATATTCTCTATGTTGAGTTCATGTTCATCTTGTTATTGATCTTGAGATTTTACCACGAGCCATGATTATATCTTGTCTCATGTGCATAGTACTCTCTACTCCACTCACTGAGTATTTATATACTCACTCCCCAGTTTGATGTTTTTGATTGCAGGAAAGGTATTGTATAGAGAGGAGCAGGATTAATGGTTGCCTGCTAGCTGTGCCGCTCCATAGTATAGTATAGTATAATGTAAATAGAGGTTTATACCTTTTGGTGTATTATAAACCTTCTATTGTATATAGTGCATAGTTACAGTCATAGATCCTGTTGTGGATATGGGTTTGACCATGGATGGAATGGGAACCAGATTTTTATACAGATGAGTTATATGCCTGAGATAATGTATTGATATATATTGTCCAGGTTCATTATGTGACGGATTATGTGATTGCTGCTCTGACAGGTAGTGTGTTGTATGTATTGAGATAATCCTGACAGGTCACTATAGGAAAAGTGATCATTTTGTGCATGTATCATGCCAAATTTTTTCAAGATCTATTGATGATTGATAGGTAGTAGGGTTCTACGCGGTGGCTGGTGGCCTTATGCCTACCCGCACCCTAGGACCGTCGCGGCGGCCCGCCGGGAACGGGGCGGGGGTCGTGACAAAGCTTGGTATCAAAGCAAAGGTTAAGAAGAGTCCTGTCAGAGCAATAGGGTGAGTCAGGATTAAGTATAGGATTATACTATGGAGCATAGGGTTTTTCTATATGTTATTTTATGAGTCATATACAATTCTGTAAAATATATTTGGGGATGAGACTTAAGAGTTCTTTTTGGCTCTACTTGAGACAAAATTGTATATCATTCAGTTTACAATCAAGATTTATATTTTGACAGAAAGTCAATTAATAAATTCGGAGGATATGGATCAGAGTTGTGTAGCGAAAGTATAGTGGATCGAATCAATTTAAATTGGTCAAAAATATTGACTGTGATGGGAGACTAGATTTTTCAATAATGAAGGTTTGTGTTAATAAGAGAAGGTGAATATTGTAGATTCTCAGATTTATTATGATATGACTATGTGATCTCTTTGATGGTTTTTGCTATTTTACTATGTTAAGAGATAATTTATGTAAACTTATCATAAAATGGCTTCAACTGAAATAAAAGAATTAAAGGAAAAGTTGCAAGAATCGCTTGATAAAGGCTTCATTCGACTTAGTGTGTCATCTTAGGGAACTATAGTATTGTTTGTAAAGAAGGAAGATGGAAGTTTGAGGTTATGTATTGGTTATCAAGGATTGGACAAGGTAACAATACAGAACGAATATCCTCGGCCCTGTATTAATGAATCTTGTAAGGTGTATACTGATCATAAGAGTTTAACATACCTTCTTACCTAGAAGCTACTCAATATGAGACAGGAAAGATGATTGGAATTGATAAAAATCATGCCTTGTCTATACACTACTCTCCGGAAAAAGCTAATGTTGTGGTAGATGCACTGATCAGAAAAGATGTCAGTGATACAAGAAAGGTTGAGGACAGTGTTTAGTAAGCTGAAGAGCTACGCAGATGTTAGAAGGAGAGATGTGCAGTTTGGCACGGGAAATCATGTGTTCCTAAAGATCTCTCCTATGAAAGGAATAATGAGGTTTGGAAAGAGAGGCAAGCTTAGTCCTAGATACATTGGCCCCTTGAGATATTAGACAAGGTTGGCACTGTATCTTACAGATTAGCACTGCCTCCAAACCTCAGTCATGTGCATTCAGTATTTCATGTATCTATGCTCCGGAAATATGTGCCAAATCCATCCCATGTGCTGTCAGTGCAGGAAGTTACAGTAGAGAGAGACCTTTCTTATGAAGAGCTTCCTGTAGCTATCCTTGATACTCAGATCAAGAAGCTAAGAAATAAGGAAATATGTATGGTAAAGGTCCAATGGCACCGGCACAATGTTGAAGAATGCACTTGGGAGTCGGAGCAAAGAAGGAAGAGCAAATACCCTCACCTCTTTGAGTAATCAGATAATTTACCCTTTTAAATTCGAGGACGAATTTTATATAAGGGGGGGAGAATGTAATAACCCTAAATTTTTTTTTTATATATAAAAAGGGATAGAATAGTCCTTTAAAATTGATATAAGGGGTAAAATTGAAAGGAATCAAAAGATAATGGCATAGTTGTAGATGCATTGAAGTGGTAAGGGTAAAATTGGAAGGAATCAAAAGTTAATGGCATAACGGTAGATATGTTGAAGTGTTAGGGGCAAAATGGGAATTTAATAATATTAAACAAAAGGTGAATAGTGTTTTGATGTGATTTAATTGGAGGGTTTGAGCTGGTGAAACCGAGAGAAAGAGGGAGGGGGTTCTCAGGCGTGAAACAGAGGAAAGAAAGAAAGAAAAAGAGAAGAAGAAGAAGAAGAAAGAAGAAGAGGAAGGGGATTCAAGGAGGAAAGGGATCCCGGTTGCACTTCCAGCTGAAGGAAAAAACGTAGATCTCCTTCCCCTCTACGCAAGGACCTCGATTTCCAAAAAGAAAAAGGTAAATATCCATCCCTATCTAGTCTTTTGATGACATTAGGCTATACAAAGGGTGGATATAGTCTAGAGGGGTCGGATAAGGGTTGTAGAGGTGGTTAAAAGAAGAAGAATCGGATTTTGACAAATTTTTCCGGCACTACGGAAAAACTGTGTCGAAGTCCCAACTTCGGCAAATTATTTAGGGGGTCAAACGGCCTCCGATGATGATGCATGTTATCTCTTGGGAATCCTCTGTGAGTGTAGAATGTTAGGTAAAAATTTCATCAAATTTGGAGTCCTGAAAGTGGATCAAAACCGGGATGAAGTAACCCACTGTCAGTTCGGGTTACTGTTCATCCGGGTGGAAAATAGGGGATTTCATGCCATAATAGGGTATTAAGCCCAGATTAAGCTAAGGGAGACCTTGTACTCGTGCAAGGGAGTCCCTAATACACATAAATGATGAGTTAATTAATAGAAAAAGAAAAAGAGAAAGAAAAGAAAAGATTTAGGGAACGGGGGAGTTGAATCAATTAAAGTTCCCTATATTATAATTGGCACGTAGATTATGGCCCTTGATACAAGACTAAATGTATTGTAAATGCATGTCACAGTTGGGCAAGAAGCTAGGGAACAAGAGGAAGAAGTTCCCCACTGCCTGCTGTAGATTTTTGGAGGCGTATCAGGGCTGTGCCGGATTGACAGGTGAGTGGGAGTCATGTACTTTGCACCATGAGCATCCTTAATTCATTTTCATGAATGTCGCCAAGTGTGAATTGATTCCACTTGAGCATATTGATTGATATTGTAGTAGATTCCTCTATAATTTTGTTTCTCCATACTTGATTATCTTGTGCACGCATTTGAGGGAACATTGAGAGAAATTACGAGGGGTTGATGAGTAATCAAATTGATTCCGAATTGTGAAATGATTTCTTTTGTAAATTGATTTCATTTCCTCTATTTTAAAGACTTGTGAGTCGTAGCTTGATTATACTCCTTTATGAGTAATGAAATTGGATCTGAATTGTGAAATGATTTCTTTTGTAAATTGATTTCATTTCCTCTATTTCAAAGACTTGTACAGCCCTTCTCATGGTATATTGAGTTGCATTGTACTCCCGTGATTCCTCACTCCCAACCCTGATGTTAGTTTATGATTGGGTCATGATCGAGTGAGTGGTAATCTTGATTATACTCCTTTTTAGTAGAGTATTGGGAGGGTGCATTATGGCATTTATGCATGGCTTGGCAGTATCTGCAGGACACCTATAGTCGATGGGGGTTGAACATCGGCCTTTGTGCACATAGTAGCCTTCTGGGTGGGCGGAGCCCAGTCCCTTCCTAGGGGGGGACACGGCCCTAGGCGTAGGATCGGCCGGTCCTACGACTTATATTCTGCTTGCCGCCGGGCATAGTAAGACCCCGCGAGGTGCAGTATGGCTTTCCGCGGATGTAGAATTCCCGCGAGGTGCCGTTTAGTATGTAGATGTGAGATGGATTTCTGTTCTGGATACTGGCCAGCATTTATATGATCAGTGTGGTGTCTTATCCTGCATATGCATGTGACAGTAGGGAGTTGTTGCTGGTTTGCCTGGGGCGTAAAACCCACCTCCCGATAGCTGTCTAGCATTTATGTTATCGGTATGGTGTCTTATCCTGCATATGCATGTGACAGTAGGGAGTTGTTGCTGGTTCGCCTGGGGCGTAAAACCCACCTCCTGATAGCTGTCTAGCATTTATGTTATCGGTATGGTGTCTTATCCTGCATATGCATGTGACAGTAGGGAGTTGTTGCTGGTTCGCCTGGGGCGTAAAACCCACCTCCCGACAGCTGTCTAGTGATGATTTACATATTGGTGTGGTGTCATATTCGATGTATGCATATGGCAGTAGGGAGTTGTTGCTGGTTCGCCTGGGGCGTAAAACCCACCTCCCGATAGCTGTCTTATTGATGATTCAGCCTATTGACACCTGATTTATATGATTCAGTACTATGACCTGTTGAGCATATTCATGAGTAGCATATATATTTACTTGATTATTCCATATATGCTTCAGATGAGTTGAGATTGATTGTGGTGATATTGATGACTTACTCCATATTCTCTATGTTGAGTTCATGTTCATCTTGTTATTGATCTTGAGATTTTACCACGAGCCATGATTATATCTTGTCTCATGTGCATAGTACTCTCTACTCCACTCACTGAGTATTTATATACTCACTCCCCAGTTTGATGTTTTTGATTGCAGGAAAGGTATTGTATAGAGAGGAGCAGGATTAATGGTTGCCTGCTAGCTGTGCCGCTCCATAGTATAGTATAGTATAATGTAAATAGAGGTTTATACCTTTTGGTGTATTATAAACCTTCTATTGTATATAGTGCATAGTTACAGTCATAGATCCTGTTGTGGATATGGGTTTGACCATGGATGGAATGGGAACCAGATTTTTATACAGATGAGTTATATGCCTGAGATAATGTATTGATATATATTGTCCAGGTTCATTATGTGACGGATTATGTGATTGCTGCTCTGACAGGTAGTGTGTTGTATGTATTGAGATAATCCTGACAGGTCACTATAGGAAAAGTGATCATTTTGTGCATGTATCATGCCAAATTTTTTCAAGATCTATTGATGATTGATAGGTAGTAGGGTTCTACGCGGTGGCTGGTGGCCTTATGCCTACCCGCACCCTAGGACCGTCGCGGCGGCCCGCCGGGAACGGGGCGGGGGTCGTGACAATCTTGAACCTTAAATGTGTTGTTCGCCCATCAAGTAACAAAAAAACTACCAGACCCCCTCCCCTCCCCCTAACCAAAACCATCTCCAGCACCTACCCTCACTCCTCCACTTATTCTCATCCTCCTCCTCCAAAACCCTAGCCACTACCCATGTTACCGCACCCCAACTTTGCTCTCGCTCTCTCTCCAACTTCTTTCGTCATCCCCCCCCCCACACACACATTTCTTCTCAACCTCCTCCTCCAAACCCTAGCAAGCACCAATGTTCCGCCACCTCTACCATCGCATCCCCTTCATACGACCTCTTCCCTCACCCTCATCCTCTCCTAATCTTCCTCTTTTGAAAGCTAATTATCCACGGTAGCTTCCAACCCTTGGCAACGTCAGCTTCTATAGTGGTCTCCCATCTTCGGCGCAGTAGAGCCCCTCTACCACCCGCTCGAACCGTCCCCTCCTTTAAATTGTTTTGAGATATGTGCCAGTATTTCTTTCACCCTCACCTTCTTCTCATCTCTCTCCTCATGATCCTACCCACCCAATCTCCCGCTCCTACTGGATCACTTTGAGATCTATGCCAATATTTTCCCTCACCCTCACCCTCTCCTCACATTTGCTACCGAAATGCTTCGAGGTCTGTACCAATATGTTGATCTCCCCATCTACCATCGGATCGCTTTGAGATCCATGTCGATATAACTAATCCTTCGAGCTCTCTAGAACATTCTATAGAGCTCCGGCTTCTTTCTTCACCCAACCCCCTCCCTCTCCAGATTGCTTAGAGATCTGTGCTAGTATTACCCTCACCCTCACCTTCTTCTCATCTCCCTCCTTGTGATCCTACCCGCTCGATCTCTCACTCCTATGATATCACTTTGAGATCCACACCGATATTTTTCATCACCCTCACCCTCTCCTTATATCTGTTACATCAACGCTCTGAGGTCTGTATTGATAAGTTGATCCTCCTACCATCAATCACTTTGAGATCCATGTCAATATGAGTTAAAACCTACGAGCTCTCTGGAACATTCTAGAGAACTCCGGCTCTTTTCCTCACTCTCGCCCTCTTCTCATCTCCCTCCTCCAAACCCTACCCGCTCCGACCGAACCCCCCTCTTCCATCTTCTGACGCTGTACTCCTCTCTCCTCTCTTTCCTTTATCACATGCGTAGCATGGCAAGAGGATGGCTATCATTTCTTTGTGGCAACCCTCCGATGTTCTGACCAAAGAAAAAAAAAAGACAAGGAGAGGAAATAAACCTTATGTTTTAGGTCAGCAACATCCTCCCTTTTTCAGATGATGACATGAGAAGATGATGGCTGCAGTCTCTTGCAGCAACCCCCCAGTACTATGATGAGAAAGGGATACAAGAGAAAGAAAACAGGCAATGCAAACAATTCTTTCCGACAATAAAATATAACGAATAAAGTGATCTCCGTATCTTACCGTAGCTGGGATGGCGAGGTGATCGCGCCTGCAGCAGGTATAGTGAGGTAACTGCAGACATCCACGTGCGACTAGGATAGCATGGCCATACGTGTCGCCTCCCCATTCTTACTCCATATGCACCTTTTATTTTTTTTCTTTGTCTTTTTCTTGTTTCAGACAACTACATCCTCCGGAAGGAAGGTAGAAATCAACACGCGTTTCAAAGTTCATTAAGGCAAGTACGATTGAGTTTTTTTTTTATTTGTAGGGTATGGTGGAGATGCGACTATGGAGCACCCAACCCCGATGTAGAGCACCGAATAGTGAACCCTTTCTAACTTGCAGATCGAAGAGGCTAGATCACGACACACGTGGAGTCCTTCGATGTCAACATCTAGGCGAACGTCCTTTTGGCACTTGCTGTTTCGAGACACCACCGAGGTCTCCTTTAATGTAATTTTTTTATTGCAGGTATTTCTTTTGTCATTCCTTTATGAAAATTACCAAAGTTCAGATTTTTGGATGGGTGGTGTTTGTGTTCTAAGTTCTTTTTAGGCATTTTGGTATTTAGTAGGGAGAGTTTTTGTATGAATCTTTGTAAAGATCCAAGTTTTTTTTTTGGAGACTTTCTATATGAATCTTTTTAAGCATTTTGTTTTTTTAGGAGATTTTTTCTAACTTTTGATGATTAATGGTGAAAATTTCTTATACATTTGTTTTCCAGATTTCAATGGTAATTAATCCTTCTAATACGCAAAACCACTTTGATAGTAGGTTGGTGTCATTTTCTCAATCGGGTTTAGGGTCTGGACCTGATGGTTGTGGGTCTAATATGGTTGTTATGCTAAAGATTGTTCAATCATTTTTATTTTGAGTCTTTTGTGGAATTCATACACACTAGGGTTTGGCCCAAGTTGTTTCTGAGGTATTGCCCTTTGCCATATACCAACATTGTTGTAGACATCGCCACAATAATTTTAAGGCCAAATTTCCTGCATTAGTCTTGAAAGTATATCTTTAGCAAGCAGCAAAAGCTTATAATGAATGATTGTTCAATGAGGTCATGAAGAATATTTAAAAGCTTGACCAAAAAGTTTATGACTAGTTGATGAATATATCAGTCCACATGGGCAAGGCGTGCATATGATCCAAGAGCAAAAAGTGATCACATTACACATAACATGACTGAAAGCTTCAGGCAGCAGATTGGTGACCTCGAGAACAAGTTAGTGCTAACTTGAGAGTGAAACTAATGTACAAAATGCATAAAAAGTATGAAAAATGTTGCGGTTGATCTAATGCCAAAAATTAGAAGAAAAAAAAAAGATCTCATCAAACAAGATTCAAGCTTTTGCTCTTCAGTAGCTATGGGTCAAAATGAGTTTAAAGTCAAGGATGGCTTTACATTATTTGTTGTTAACTTAAACTATTGAACTTGTACATATGGTTACTGGCAAATTAGTGGCATCCGTTGTAACATGATGTTGCATGTATCAACTATAGCAGAGAAAAAATTGAACATTACTCTGACCAATTCTTTGCATGACTTTGTATCGAAGAGCATACAGAGATATTATCCACCCTATACCTGATTTGAGTATGGTTCTAGACCACATTGGAAGGTACAATTCAACCACCATTTCTCAAAAGGCTACTAGGAAGGCCTAGAAGGAATATGAGCCAAGAGGAAGGTGAGGCAGCTCCTAGGCAAAGCCAAGCAAGAAGATCTTATACATTGAGCTGTCCGACATGCACGGAGTTTGGAGATAACAAAAGAACTTGTCAAAGAGAACAAGTTGCTCACAAAAGAAAGGAAAGAAGGTAAATCTAGTACATTTGTTGTTAAAAATTCGGTTAGTAATTGGTTCATTTAATGAGAAAAAAGTTGCAACAAAGAGGGTATGCTAATGCTGCTACTACTACTATTATGACTTAGACCAGTGGATCAGATGCATGTGATGGAATGCTATAGGTAGGAGCTCAAAATGGAAGGAAAGGCAAGATGCTAATCATGCTACTAGTGGAGATGTAGTGGAAAAAGAGGTTGACTTTGGAATAATTACTCAAGGAAGCCAAGTGATTAACAAAGAAAGTGATATTGCTACAAGTGATTAACAATGGTGATGTGGGATCCGGGTTCATGGCAATTGTTCCAAAGAGAATGCAGAAAATGTCTAAGAAAAATAGTGAACATGCAGCCTTCTAAGGTGACATAATTTATGATCATTATGACTCTATTTTGGACCATTTTAGTAGTCATCAATCTATTAGGTTTAAGAACCATTGCAGCTTATAAGCTACATGGATCATGTAGGTTTTTAGTGTTATATTTTGATGTTTAAAGACTAGTTCCTTTTGATATGGTCATTTATTGCAAGTTAGTTCAAATTATGCTGATGCTTTTGAACATTGTGATGCAATTAGACTGTTGCCCAAAGAGACAATCCAAAAGGGGAGAGTGAATTGGGTTTTAATTAATTATTGACCAATTAAAAATAAGGTGAGTGATTAACTAAATCTATTGCAAGTGAATTAATTAGATCACTAGATGCAATGAGTAAAGAGAGAGAAAGAGACAAGGATCAATACAAACACAGAAAGATTTATAGTGGTTCGAAGCCAACTCTTGCTCCTATGTCTACTCCCTAAGCCGCACTTGGGAGTTCACTATAATTCCTAGGATTACAACCGATTGTTTTTCAAGCTCACAACCAAACTTGTTTTTTTCACGAGATCACAACGAACTCGGTCGGTTTTGACAGGCTCATCGACTAGAACCAAACAATTATTTTTTCGGGGTGACAATCAAACCCAGTTGGTTTTTCCGGTTCACCAACCACAACCTTACACCATTGGTTTTATCTTTGGCTCAGCAACAAACCTTACAACTCTTGATTCAATCTCCTGATTGAATCAAGTATAAAAAACAAGAGATTAATGTTCACAAGGAAAGCTTCTAAAAAGCAAATATGAAATAATATAAATAAGATTGAGTTAGAAGCCCTCAAACAGATTTGAGATGAGGAAGTGGGGCTTCTCGATTTCTAAGTCTCCTCTTTAATGAACCGAAGGATGGAGGACAGTAGGTAGAGCCTTGAATGCGAAGGAAGCCTTTTTGGTTGGAGTTAAATGCACTACTCCCTTCTTTTGCTTTGATTCACTCTTCGGATACTCTTGGTGGTTGAAAACCTTTAATGCTCAAATGGAATAACTCTCTACTTGTCTACTACTGTTCACTCAAGCTACTTAAGTGATTTTCTTCGAATAATAGCCGTTAGAGAGTGATTTGGAGCTGTTCTAACCCGTCTGCACAATCTGACAATGTATCCGTTGGGATCGGAGTCGACTCGCGCGATTTGGAGACGACTCGCCCATTGTTCCAAATTTGAATCAAAGTGCATGCCTCGTCCTGGAGTCGACTCGGACCAAACTAGAGTCGACTCGCCAACAGCTAGAGACGACTCGGGCACTTAGGGGTCGGCTCGTTCTCAGGGTTCCAGAAACCCAACTTTCTGCTTTTCTTTCTCGAGTCGACTCGGGTTTACTTGGAGTCAACTCAGCTGTCTTGAGAGACGACTCAAAATCTTCGGAAGACATCTCGCTCTCAGAGACCGAAAAATTGATTCTCTGTCTTTTGAACTGATCCGCCTCGGAGTCGACTCGGGCTTTGCTGGAGTTGACTCGGCTAACTTGGGGGTCAACTCTGGAACACTTAGAGTCGACTTGTTCACAGGGTCTCCGAAACTGAGTCTCTGCCTTTCAGACTGCTTTCCTCTGGAAGTCGACTCGGATAAACTGGGAGTCGACTCGGCTGATGTGGGAGACGACTCGTAGTCTTCGTGAGTCGGCTCGCTGACAGGGTCTGAAAAACTAACATTCTGTCTTTTTGTCAGTTTTTCCATATAGTCGACTCGGGACCATCTGGAGTCGACTCGCCAAGCATCGGAGTCGACTCGCAACCTTTTGGAGTCGACTCGCTAAAAGGGTCTAAAATCCATCGTTCTGTCTTTCTGTATGTTTTCAGTCGGAGTCGACTCGGAGAGTCTCGGAGTCGACTTGAGCTTGTGCCAGAAACTTCAAGCGTCTCGGAGTCGACTCGTGATGCAGACTTTGGTTCAAATAGAGTTCAATACTTAACCAAAATACTATGAACCAAAGCTCAAGGTACTTAGACAGAAATTCATAAAGATTTATCTGAAATACTAGATCGAATTCATTAGAACAACATAAAGCATACTCAGATGCTTTGAGCTCATTAAAATCAATTAGGGAATATTCAATCACTCCACATAGACTTATATATATGCAATCAGGTATTTATATATATTGACTTGTTCAATCTTTTTCTATGTCAATTGTTTTAATATATGTTGGTGGAGTCCATATTTGCAAAAGTATTAAGAGAGTGTTCCAATCAAATGGCAGTGGTCTAAGCAAATGATTATTGAGGAAGTGGTCCATATTTGCATGTATATTGTTTATTGCCTACAAATTAAGCATTTTAGGGAATAGGTGCAGCTTACAAGAAATCGTTCCAAAGTTTCTTCACAAGTGTAAAGTCAGTGTTGAACTATTTGAGGAAGCAAAGACACAAGACAAGGCAGCTTCTATTTCTCTTTCCAAAGTGCCTTTAGAGATGTATACTCATTTTTGTTATACAGGATTCAACACCACTCTTAGTTTAGATATTTGTTGCAAGTTAGTAGTCCTAATAGAGGACATTTGTTATTCGATAAGCTAATTAACATGAGTTGGTTCTCGGTCTTGTATGCATGACTAATAGCAAGAGTAGTACCAAAATAATCTAATTATCACTAGATTGAAAGACTGATAGCCACTCGTTTGCTTTCTGAGTCTTGTTAGTGGAGTTTCATATCCAAGCATTCAACTTTTAGATGATAGTTTTTTGTCATATATCAGTGGTATGGATGTGTACTAGTAGCTCTACAAAGTAGACTGCATTTTAATACTAATATAGAATTGCATGCTGGAGCTTCAATTTTCCAAGTGAGCAAATAACTGGCAGCAGATTCTAAATCTCTTGACTTGTTTGTGATGGTTGCCACAACTGATTATGACTCAGCCTTTATTTTAGATTGTCATATAAAAATATACGGACAAAATGGAAGATCTAAACGTCAATTGGTTGCAATTAATATGAAATTTGTAGCAAGATGTTTCTCTAATTTCTGATCTATAAGCTTGATGGCATGGTTTTGTAGTGAAATTGAAAATCCAAAGATTCCATGCACCATAAAAAAAAATTGAGCTGGTCATGTGGGTAATGAATGAACTCTACCATGCCCTGTATAAAGACAATCCAGGTAGAGAAAAAAACTAAGAAACAAGAGAGAGGATATAGGGAGAGGAGAGAGAAAGAGAGAGAGAAGAAGAAGAAAAAAGAGGAAGGAGGAGGTGAGAGCCCCCATCAGATGGCTGTGGCGGTCGACAGCTGAAAGACCCGTGATAGAGATGACTGGCGACGGTGACAAGGCGGCCGTCAACAAAAAGAAGATGAAGAAAGGGCCGAAAATGGGAGTTTCGGCTCCTCCCTTTCTTCCTTCAAGGTTTCCGATGGTGGGGCTCCGGTGACGGCCCAAGGCATCAAAAGGGACAAGCCTCCATCTCCGGCGACATGTGCCGGAAGTGAAGGAGCACGGCAAAAGGAAGAACAATCGGAGTTTTCGAATATAAAAATAGAGGATTAATAGGACTTTTTATTCTCAAATTTTTCGGCAAGAACTCGACTGGAAACGAGGCTTATGAACAAGAAAACAAAGGAGAAGAAGATCAAGGCTCATACATATGATTCCGGCAAAACTTGGTTGCATTTTCTGGCAAGCACGGAAAGCTTAGGCCATCGACAATCTATAGAGAAAAATAGAAGAAAACGATGGAGGTTGCAAGATCTATTGGTGAAGAAGATCTGGGGCTGGTTGCTGGCTTAAATAGAAGTGGAGACTAGGCTTATTCTAGTTTCCAATAGTGTCCGTAATGGAGGAGGACTCTTTCTACCCCTCCGTGTGGTTCATCGGGGCATGCCCTGTTCTGAACGAGAAAAAAGCCTTCGGGCCCTCACTTGGTGTCAGGCTGGGCCAATAGGCCGGAGCAATGAGGCTGGGCCTCACAAATATATTCTTTTATTTTAGGTGGTAGTGCTTTCTCCTTGGATGAGTTCACTTCCCACGTCGGCAATTTCCAATTTTTATAGGCATGGCTTCCCTGAACATCACAGCTTCATGATTTTTGGCATTCTCGCTACCATAGAATTTCTTCTCCATTCTTATTTTCTTCCCATCCTTCATCGGATTCAATGACAAGAAAGTGAACAAACATCTTTTTTTTTCTCTCTCTCTATAATTTGTTGAAAACGAAACAGATTTCTGTCCCTCAAGCAGAAAGCAAGGAGCAAGTTTGAATTGTGTTTGAGGAGGTTAGTGGGTGATTATTATAGGACTAAATATGTATGTATGCTTAGATAATTTACTTCTGCTATATATAACCGAAACTTCTTGCATAGAAGGATCAAGCCTCCTATGGTCGCTCTCTTTCATTCAAAGTTTTATCTTTGGTTATATTACTTTCCAGAAAAATCATAACTTTCCTGACTTTTTCACATTGTTTATCCTATATCTTATTTCATAAGAAATGAATAAGTTTCAGTATTTATTAAAATCATATATTTAAATATGCATATATATATCTTTTTCTATCCTGTTATTTTAAGAGAAAACACACTATCACAAATTATTTTTTAACATGCCCAACTACACTAGAATATTTTGTCATGTCTATTTCCAAACTAGCTGAATTTTGCAAAAATACGGTTGAGTTGATAAACAAGGAAAGATTTTCTTTGCTAAGCTCGGACCTCTCGAAAGCAATAATGGAGAATAAAAGAATTTTGAAAATAGGGTTCTAGGCTGTTACAAAATTAGGTCAAATTTCTTTTTTAGTTGGAAGAATTATGTTAGTTTCCACCAAATAGGCATGATCAGTAGAAAAATCATTCAAAAAAAAATAAAATCCTCCTAGAGCTAAATCTAGACCTCTATCTCAATTTTTTTAAAACTATTTTGCCTAATTCTTTTTGAATTGAGAAATATGTCTGATCAAAATATTTTCTAAATAGACAACTTTTATTTTAACTAACTCTTTTGGAGGACTAAATGTTGTTGATGGCCTTGATTGCCACTTGAGTCAATCCTTTTGAGGGGTGAAAGCAATTTTATGGATCTCATAAGTTATCCAATTTGAAAATAAAATTATTTTCGTCAGATGCCACACAGAAAGATTATAGCTTTCGAAAGTTCAGGTATACATGGCTTCTTATATTGTGTAATACACATCCGATCAGGATCAACCCAACATAGCTGAAATAATTTAAAATGAGTGTTTAATCTCTAGGATCAACAATTTTTCCTTCCCCTCAAAATTTTGTTAACAATGTTTTTGATTATAGTGGACCTTTTCCAAAACTGTTATTAACTCTGATTTTGATTGAGCTCTCATAAGCCACTCAAAGGTCCCTTGTAGATTGAAATTGACTCAATGGAAGAACCTGATCCCCACCTTCTAATAAACCTTTTGACTGCATATCATTTTCCGACAATATCGGCATCAACTTAAAGCTACTTTGCACTTAGGCATGAAATCCCAGCGCACTAATTGTTCCCGGGCCTAATTCGGATTGCTTTTACATCGCAATAAGGACCAGGCCTTTCCGGCGGGTCGGATTCATTGAATCATCTCCGGTTTTCCGAATCCATCTTTGTATAGAAGCCGAAAAGGTTCGCAAATCTCTCGCTCGCTCTCGCCTCTCGCTGAGAAACCCATGGGCGTCTCTTCTCTCACCCTCGAGCACGCATCCATCTACCCCCGCCGGCGATGGACTTCCGCCGGCGGCGGGAACTGGAGTTCCGCAGGGTCGCCGAGCAGGATACGGATCCCTTGTTCTGTCGGCCCGTGGAGGGATCCACAGCGGTCGGGGAGGGCCGCCGCCGCCTCCGATCCCTCGTCCTCCCTCAAGGTGACTGCCTCGGCGGCGCCGGCGACGGCGGAGGTGGAGAAGGGCGGCGAGATCGGCCCGGTGGGATCGCTGAGCCAGGTCGCCGGCGTGCTGGGCTCCCAGTGGGGGGATGAGGGCAAAGGGAAGCTCGTCGATGTTCTCGCCAAGCACTTTGATATCGTCGCTCGATGTCAGGTAATATTTTCTCCTTCATTCTTTTTCTTTCTTGCTTTCTCTTTGTAATTTATATTAAAAAAATCTATTTTGGTATTTAGATGGATTTCGATTGATAGGGTTATGGTGTTTAGGGGTCAGTATGGTTTTTGTTAGTGTAGTTCAAAGTGGATTTGAACAAGCTGCATCCTAGCTGTTACCAGCCTCTACTGCATGCATCGCCGATCATGTCATATACAAGACATATTTTGGGATTTGCATGGAAAGCTAAATATGCAATAACTGATATATGGCCACTATCTATGAGTCGCTAAGGGCATGTTTTGTTGCAAGGAACTTGCTTAGAAAATTTAATTTTATCATAAAATCTTAATTTTCTGTTTGTTCGTTTCATTAGAAAATTAAGCCAGTTTTATAACTAGCTTTTCAAAAACTTTTTCCTTTTCCGTGGAAAATTCCTAAGCTTTCTGTTCCTTTTCCATGTATCTCCTTGCAACCAAACATACCCTACGTACCCATGTATCTATTCAACATTTAAGATGGCCTGCATCATTGCACATTTGCCCGGTTCAACATATATGGAGTTAGTACACAGGCGCATGCCAATTCATGCTAATATGAGCTTGCGTTCTGCTTTCTGGTTCTGAGACTCTGCTCAACTGTCCTGAGCAACCTTATTCTATACAATCTAGAACTCTTTCATGATGATTTTCTTTTCTCTTTGTTCAATTATTTGAAGGCCAA
This sequence comes from Phoenix dactylifera, assembly GCF_009389715.1. NCBI lineage: Eukaryota > Viridiplantae > Streptophyta > Magnoliopsida > Arecales > Arecaceae > Phoenix > Phoenix dactylifera. Next base: position 12,513,274 of record NC_052397.1, read on the forward strand.
ATCTACATGTCAGGTGCGGTAATAACTAAAAATCATTGTTCTGTGCTGGACCAGAAGTTAATAAATCAATGTAACTTATAGTGTGCGACCTTAGCTCAGTATCAGCAGAATGTAAAGCACACTAATTTGTTGTTAGTTCATAAATAGCTACATGGCTCCTTTAGCTTTCAGTATGAATTTTGGCCTTATTGTGCTGTGAACATGTACGGATAATTGTGTAATGGTAGTTTCTATGACAAATCTTTTAAAATAATGCAATGCATGTAATGATGAGTGACAATAGCATATCTCTAGAAAGAATTTTAATCTTAAAGTTCTACATATTGGTTTAATATTATGTATAAAAGTCAGTATGTTTATCTATTTAAAACATGTCTTTATATTGGTATAGAGCATCAGGAAAAATGAATAGCATAGCATATTCTAGTGCAAAGAAGAAAGAAATACAAAAGCTTTATTCCAACTATTTGAGGTCAACTTTATGGATCCTCATTCACCAAATATTTCTATTCAAAGAGATACAAACCTATGCAAGGATAAGAAAAGGTATATATGTAACATTTGAGGGAAAAACCTTTTGGATCACCATGATCACCCAATCAAGCAAATTCTTATAATTCAGATGAAACTAATCATGTTTGCTTAGAAAGAGAAATTATGCCTCTCATCTCATTAGTAAATTTGTTTATTCTCTCTCTCTCTCTCATACATTTGTCTCTCCAAAAGAAAATCCATATGACCTTGCTCATCCTAAATAGAAGAAACTTAAAGAAGAGTAAGCATAAGCCCTTTTTGTTGTTTTTGTAGCAGAGTAAGCATAAGATTTAAGACATATGATGCTTCAGAAATGGTACATTTGTCCATAAAAAATCAAGACTCAAGAGTCTAAACAAGTTTTTACTATAGATTCCCCTCCTTTTTGGGATAAGGTTTCCTTTTCTACTCTAGTTATTTAAACAAAAAATTCCACAGAAAGATATAAAGCTAAACTAGTAGCTGATGGATACACATTATGCAATTGATATGTTGAGATTGAGCTAAAAGACTGCAGTTGCAAATAAAAATTAGGCTATTTTACAATCTTCACCTGAACAATAGTTTCCTTGGAACACTAACCATACTTGAGATCACTAGCTACCAAAACTGAGAGGACAATGGAATTGAAAGTTCTTTTTTATTTGTTTTATATGGAGGGCAACCCATGTCATAAACTTTCCTGGCTCCTGAATTTGGGGAAACACCCCTCCCATGTCCGAACCCAGAACCTCTACCACTTGGAGGACAGGAGCAACCACTGAGTTATAGATCAGTTCACAGATTTGAAGCTAAATTAAATAATTTATAGCTTTAAGAAGTCAACCAGGACCAGTGTGGCACTTTCATGCTGGAATTGGAACATGCTGGAATATGGTTACAAAAAATCTCATAGTTGCCATATGACCTTTATGAAGAATGGAACAAACAATATTGGGAATCTTTGCAGAGGTCTTTGTATTTACTGGAAAGTGCTAGGTATGGTATATATAGTTTCAAGCAAAGTTTAAGTATTCGATAGTACATATTGCAGGCACTGCTATTTCCCATTTGTACCAATATGCAAGCTTTAAAAGAGGTATTTTGTTGTCAAATGAAAATATGCTCCTCATCTTTCTCAATATGATGGGCATCTGGTGCAAAGCTTTGTCTCTCTCCACGTAATCTCAATCATGTAATGAAAACTATTTGAAATTTCTGAAAACCACAAATAATATAATATGTTTGGAGAATGTATTCTTTGAACTGTCATACACTTAAATTCATTATATGTTGCGGAAAAGCAAGTTAATTCATGCATTCTTTTAGGATACGTTATTACATATAGTTAAAATGATGATGCTTTATTGATGTCGTTTTAGGAAATAATACTTTATGCTGCACATAAACATCTTCAACTGACATGTTTTAGTGAACCAGATCTGACCAGCTTGAAGATTAATAAAAGATTTCTGTCAAGTAATCAAATATTTGTTGGATGAATGTTTATTACATGGAACTGTAAAAAAAGTCAAATGTGTTGCATGGTCTAAGGCGTAAGTATGCTAGTTGTTACCCATTTATGAACATAAATGCATGAGGAATTTAATGTGAGATTGGTTGTAAGAGTGATATATCAGAAGCTAGAGATTATCCATGTTAAATGCTCAATGCTAAGAGTATGTAGAGCACACTGAAGCGGATTGAAATTATCGATTAAATTGGGTATTCTATACACTTGTAGGAATATATGGTTGATTTAAGACATGCAACGAAGTGATGTATTTATTCAGGTTAAGGTAGAACGGTAGGAAATAATCTAACTTTTGCCAGAGCATATGCTGCTGATGTTTTCATTGAAGAACTCAGTAGAAATAATCAAACTTATTGACATCATATAAAAATGATGATGCTTTATTGGTGTCGTTTTAGGAAATAATACTTTATGCTGCACATAAACATCTTCAAGTGACATGTTTTAGTGAACCAGATCCGACCAGCTTGAAGATTAATAGAAGACTTCTGTCAAGTAATCAAATATTTGTTGGACAAATGTTTATTACATGGAACTGTAAACAAAGTCAAATGTGCTGCATGGTCTAAGGTGTAAGTATGCTAGTTGTTTCCCATTTACGAACATAAATGCATGAGGAAATTAATGGGAGATTGGTTGTAAGAGTGATATATAAGAAGCTAGAGATTATCCATGTTAAATGCTCTATTCTAAGAGTATGTAGAGCACACTGAAGCGGATTATGAATTATCGATTAAACTGGGTATTCCATAGACTTGTAGGAATATATGGTTGATTAAAGACATGCAACGAAGTGATGTATTTATTCAGTTTAAGGTAGAACAGTAGGAAATAATCTAACTTTTGCCAGAGCATATGCTGCTGATGGTTTCATTGAAGGACTTAGTAGAAATAATCTAACTTAGACATCATATAAAAATGGTGATGCTTTATTGGTGTTGTTTTAGGAAATAATACTTTATGCTGCACATAAAAATCTTCAACTGACATGTTTTAGTGAACCAGATCTGCCCAGCTCAAAGATTAATAGAAGACTTCTGTCGAGTAATCAGATATTTGTTGGACGAATGTTTATTACATGGAACTGTAAATAAAGTTAAATGTGCTGCATGGTCTAAGGTGTAAGTATGCTAGTTGTTTCCCATTTACGAACGGAAGTAGTTCCCCACGGCTGACAAATAGAGGAGTTTAGGCCGTAAAAAGGCACCGGCCCCCACTGGGATTTTGCTTTCCTTATCTACGCGCGCACTGCGTCAGCACTGGCGAAAAAGAGGCCGGCTTTACTATATAAGAAGGGGCGGGCCGGGTGCTTGTGGGCCCCCCTCTGCTGCAAGTGCTTGTTGGACCCCCACCCCTACCCAGTCTATGGAATTTAATGGGAGATTGGTTGTAAGAGTGATATATAAGAAACTAGAGATTATCCATGTTAAATTCTCTAAGAGTATGTAGAGCACACTGAAGTGGATTGCAAATTATCGATTAAACTGGGTATTCCATAGACTTGTAGGAATATATGGTTGATTTAAGACATGCAACGAAGTGGTGTATTTATTCACGTTAAGGTAGAACAGTAGGAAATAATCTAACTTTTGCCAGAGGATATGCTGCTGATGTTTTCATTGAAGGACACAAATAGATAAGACCATGGTCTGCCGTACCGGTCCGTACGGGCCGGTACGTACCGGTCCGGCCTGGGACCGGTACCGGATCAGCGTGGAATCCGGTACCGGTAGTTTTTTGTTGAAGAACCGGTACGGGACCGGTTCGGACCGGTACGAAACCGGTTCGGACCGGTACGCCACCGGTACGCCACCGATTTCATACCGGTCTGGGCCGGTACCGATATGCCGACCTATACCAGTACGGCGGACCTTGGATAAGACCAAATGATTTCTCACACAATTTGGGCATGATTAGATGTCTAAGCAATAATGATGTCAATAAGCTATTTGGTCATCAGTCGTTTATGTTTTTCATCATTAATTATACTATTACATTGTGCGGTGTCTACATGGGTAGGTGAACTCACCAAGCTCTGTAAAAGGACTGCACTAACGATTAAACTAGATCAAATTTTTTTCTATAGCAGGAAAATACTTAGACTCATAGAATATGACTCTATTTGCATAGCATGAATAAATAATATCACGATCTCCTTGGTTGGTCCCATAAGATTGTCAGATGGTTCTAGATTGTTGATCTGGGGATTATATTTATCCTTTGCTTCTCTTTACCTAGGTGTCTCATAAATCTATAGGAGCACAATACAGATGTTGAAAAAATATGAGAAGATTAATCTTTATATAATAACAGTCATGTATAGCCCAGATATATTCAGCTCCATCTCCACCACTCTTCTAGATGTGTTGCGCTAGTTAACTAGTTAAACATAAATATAATTTGAACAAGTTGTGTCTCCAACTATATTCTACATGTTGGTGCTAATGTCTAACAAATATGACAAACAGCTTATAGACATAAAATAGTAAAGAAACAAACATGATATACATACGTATGTAACTTCATCCTATTTTCAATAACACTAGAATAAAAAGTAATGAATGTTCTCTCATGTTAAGCTAGTAGATATTAGAAAGGTCTAGTGATTCCCTCTTGCTAAGTCTCCAGATGTGACAAGTAGCTAGGTGCCAAGTATTGTAATAAAAAATCAGGCGTAACAAAGCCCTTATCTATAGAGTAGAAAATTGGAGCATGGCTCTGTTGATAGAAGAATAGGAAAATTGCTCTTGTTTGAAGAAGGTTTTAGAGTGAAAAAGAAACCCTAAAATTCATGGTGTACATCAACAATATAAAGAGGGTTATGTTGACATTGATGATCGCTAAAAGATTGAGGATTGGAAGTCATTTCCATATGTAGAGGAATTTGTGTTGGCATTTCTGCTAGGAGATTGGTTACTTGAGAAGGTTAGAACAAATACTTGAAGTGACCAAGGTGCATGTGATCATTTTGGGGATAGAAAAAGGTAGTCTGATGCAAAACTATATATTTATCCAAATAATTTAATTACTTAAAAAACTGTTGAGTTTAAATTGAAAACATAAAGAGCGAGTAATACAAAATTAGTTTAGAAAAATCTTACTGGAAAATAACCACAAGAGATATTGCCAATTGTATGGATCAAGACTATGCAAACAGGATCAAGGAATATAAACTGCAGCACAAACATGAATGATTGGCAGTATACTAGCATGTGGCATGCAATTGGTCAAGTTCATTAGGACCTCAATAACCATCCACCATATTATTTCTAAAAAAATTCGCTATGGTATCTTGTATCTACTAATAGAGTATAAGTTCATGCAAAATTAGAGTATAACTTTATGCAAAAAACCAACTTAAAATGATGTATTGATTTTTTTAGTGTGTATTATTTAGATTTTTTAATCATTTTTATGCATTAAAATATGGTGATTAAATGCTAATAAGCATATGGTTACTTCTATGGTTCTTTAATTTATATGTATCTATATATGAACATCATTGTATATGCTATTAAAATATTTTATAATAGTATAATATATTTTTTAGTTATTAACTTATTATCATGTCCTGATGTTTAAGACTCATTGGGTACTTGATGGAGTCTTCAAGTTGACTCAACTTGGCTGACTATCGGGTCGAGTTGAGATTTTGGGTTTTTGAATTATGGTTATATGTAACAGCACATATTACTGACTAACAATACGACAGAAAGAGAATAAATTTCTTTTGTGCAATAAGGGATTTGAAGTATATATTTTACTAAGACTCATTGGGTACTTGATGGAGTCTTCAAGTTGACTCAACTTGGCTGACTATTGGGTCGAGTTGAGATTTTGGGTTTTTGAATTATGGTTATGTGTAACAGCACATATTACTGACTAACAATACGACAGTAAGAGAACAAATTTTTTTTTTGTGCAATGAGGGATTTGAAGTATATATTTTACTAGTTTCGGTTCAGATTAGAATTCTAGTAGTCCAAATCCAATCCATATTCTAGTGGGTCATTTTGTGAACCCAAGCAGCATCCAAAGAACTTCAGTTCAAGTTGGACTGGATTAATTTTGAATCATTTCAGTATTGGAAGCAGGAAATCCACTAGCACCCCTACTTGTGGGTGATGCATTCTTCATATGATGGTGCTGGAGATGGATCATGCTTTTGCATTTGTGCTGTTTCTAAGTTTTTTTGGCCCCTATAGTTGCTTTTGACATCTTTGTGCAGCTTCATTTTTCTGACTATACTTTCTTGATATCTGTTGCTTTCCTGCTAAGATACATCCACCTCCCTGTTTGGTTAATTAGAGAAATATTTGTTCGGTCATGGATTTTGTTATGTTTACTTTTATTGAACTTTTAAGCTAAGTGCAAAACTGTCAATTCTAGTATAGCTGTCAATTTTTTTGTCAACAAACACATTGATATATACATACTATTAGTAATACAAACTCATGAGCTGACATTCATCCATCAAATCGGAGGCAATAGAAAAAAGGCTTCCTGAATCCTTCAAGATTCAACCCTTTTAAGAGCTATGCATTTCAACATTACCATCTTCTCCAAATCTCGCCTTACAACTTCTGCCCGTGTTACCACATGCCTGTTCCTTCTTCTTGTTCCTTTAATGCAAATCTGATCACTTCCCATACTAGTGCCATATCGGATTCTAGCTACTCATGCCCAAATTATCTCTCTATGATTTAATGTTGATTGATTTAACTTTCACTTTTTCTAAATTTAGTAGCTGCTTTTTACCACGTACATATCACCCCAAAATTTTAATCTCTACAATGCTCATGCCTGAAACTCCTCTGCCGTGCCATATTTTAATCTGTAAAACTTTGTGGGCGTTATAATTGTCTCATAAAATTTTCTTGTTAGTTTCATGTGCATGTGATTCTCACACAACTTTCCTACAGTATCTCTATTCTTTTATATAAAGAACATCTAATTAGCAAAATGATCACATTGGAGTATTTTTCAGCCATCAATTATTAATGGAACCTCAATTTTCCTTTGCAGTCAAGGTACTTTGTTTTAGTTTTGCAAGTTCTTCTAGACCCTTGTCCTGCAAAATTTTCACTTTGTTCCTATTTTTTATTCATCCAAGCATTCATGGATCAAACTGCTGTTTTAATATAAAAAATTTACATGCTAAAGAATGTACAGTACTTGGATCTAAATATTGACCAACTCAAGTATAAGATAATTGACTTAATTGATTGGAACTTGGAAGTAATAGGTTGAGTAATGTTGACTGCTTTCTTGAGTGAGAAAATTTTATATGAAGTCAACATGTTTATTAACCCTGCTGAATGAGGTTAACTGCTTCACTGTAAGAGACATTTATAGTCCTGAGAAATCTAACCTTGCTGGATACATAATTCATTTAATTCAAAAAGTTCGTGAAATGTGGCAATAAAATTTCTCATTTATAGATCCTCAATTATAGCTATGATTTTTTTTTCGCTACTTATCTTAAAGCTTTATTCTGTTGGTATTAGGGTGGAGCAAATGCTGGACATACCATCTATAATGCTGAGGGAAAAAGGTTTGCTCTCCATCTTGTTCCATCAGGAATCCTTAATGAGGAAACTCTCTGTGTTATTGGTAATGGACCTGTAGTGCATCTTCCTGGATTATTTGAAGAAATTGATGGTTTGGAGTCCAATGGAGTTTCTTGCAAGGGAAGATTACTAGTATCCGATCGTGCACATTTGTTGTTTGATTTCCATCAAGCTGTAGATGGACTTAGAGAAGCAGAGCTTGCAAATTCCCTTATTGGGACAACTAAGAGAGGAATTGGACCATGCTATTCTAGCAAGGCAATAAGGAATGGATTAAGAGTTGGTGATTTGAGGCATATGGACACTTTTCGTCAGAAACTTGATATTTTACTAAGAGATGCAGCTTCACGGTTTAAGGGATTTAATTATAATGCTGACATGCTCAGAGAGGAGGTTGAGAGGTACAAGAGGTTTGCTGAACGATTGGAACCCTTTATTGCCGATACCGTGCACTTCATCAATGAATCCATCTTGCAGAACAAGAAAATTTTGGTTGAAGGTGGTCAGGCAACTATGTTAGACATTGATTTTGGAACCTACCCATTCGTAACTTCCTCAAATCCTTCAGCCGGTGGGATTTGCACCGGCCTGGGGATTGCTCCAAGATGTGTTGGTGACCTTATTGGAGTGGTGAGAACAATCAGTCCTTTTTCTTCAAATCCTTTTGCTTGAGTGTTATAACATTTTCGTATTAAATCTCCTCTTCCTCCCTTTTGTGCAGGTAAAAGCTTACACAACTAGAGTTGGCTCAGGTCCTTTCCCAACTGAAATCTTAGGTAAAGGTGGTGATCTCCTTAGGACTGCTGGAATGGAGTTTGGAACAACTACAGGCCGTCCTCGACGTTGTGGCTGGCTTGATATAGTTGCACTTAAATATTGCTGCCAGATTAATGGGTTTTCGGCTCTCAATCTGACCAAGCTTGATGTCCTGTCCGAGCTTCCAGAAATTAAACTGGGTGTCGCTTACAAACAACTTGGTGGTAAAAGAGTGAAATCATTCCCTGCAGATCTTCAAGTTCTGGAGCAAATACAGGTAAGTTTGTGATAAATATAAGAGTTTTCTGTTAAAACTGTTCTGTGTAATTTGGAATTTATCTTAAACGTTTCGTTCCTGTATATAGGTGATGGATTTTCTTTCATGAAAACAAATTCCTGTTCTATTTTCTATTTCTACTGGTATTATGGGTTATATTTTATCCCAAATTACGAAGTTAACTTACAGAACTACGGTTGGATCACTGCATGGAAAAATTTATTTGGATGAAACTCCTCGATCCTCCTGTATACAAGATTTCCATCTAAACAGTTGCTACCTGAAAGCTTTTTTTAAAAAAATGTTATAAGGAGAAAACCCCTTTAGATATCTGTAAAGATTTCAACTCTCTGGTGCTTTTCTTTTTCGACTTTAATATTTGTGGGCCTGCTTCTTCTTCCTTTTCTTTTAGCCCTATTTATCTCTTTCTCTAACATGTGCTTTTGTATTTGATTTAGATTTTTTCCTTATTATACCACTTTCTTAAACTACTTTTAGCATATTTTATAGCTGTAGTTTTGGATATCAACATATCATAAGAGCATGTAAGTTGATGAACTAGTAACTACCCATGCTTCCAAGATTCTCTCAATTTGTTGACCCTTGAGATAAAAAGATTATGCACATTTGCTTATCCAAATGCAGCTAGGATGGATTAGGATTGGATGCAAGTCTCACAAATTGGTGCCTGATTGAGATTGGTGGCTGATTTTTTTTTTTTAAACTCCTCTTTGCACTTCTAGATTCTGATATACCTGTTGTTTCGTGTGTTCAAGGTTGACTATGAAGTGCTGCCTGGTTGGCACAGTGACATCTCTTCTATCAGAAACTACAAGGACCTCCCCCAAGCTGCTCGTCAGTATGTGGAGAGGATAGAAGAGCTTGTTGGTGTACCCATTCATTACATTGGTGTTGGACCAGGTCGCGATGCCCTCATATACAAATAATTCAAGCTTCTTCATAAGAATGTTTACCATCTGAATTCCAAAAGAATAATTTTCTGGCTTACAGTTAATGTTGAACATCTTGAAACTGTATTTTTTTAATCATTTTAATATCCTAATCTGTAGAATAAAATTTTGGTGCTAAATGCTTCTTTCCTTTGAATTCTAGTAATAGATTGTTTATTGCTTCCATGTGTTCTCTGAGGTGTGTAGAACCTGTAATTAATCTCGGTTGGTTGACATTGGTATCTTGCATCTTTATGTAGGACCTCAAAGCCCAACTTGCACCGTTGCGTATTTCAGTTGTTGGCAGGTTAGACTAGACTTCAAGGCAAACTGCAACTTGCATAATTGCATTAGAGTTAAGAGATTGATTGCAGTTTTCAAGTTAATCTGTGTCTCTGTTCTCAGTAAAAGACCATTCGGATTCACTGTTTTCAATACAATCACGTTTTCATCAGTCATGCCTTCATGGTTACGGGATTTCATTTGATTTTTCAGCTTGGCCGTCCAAGTTAATAGTTTAGGTTATTTTGGGCGGATTTTTTTGAATTTTGTTAAAATTTTATTGTTTAGGCTTGGAGCCTGGTTGGTTGGGCAGAGTGACTATGGTCTATTTGTGCTGTCGAGAGGGGCTAGAGCCACTTTTACACTGAATCCCGTTTCCTTCGCTTTTGACCTGTTTCTGCTTGAACCGCTGGAAACTGAAGTCACTCCAAAGTGGTGTGACGAGGAAGCAGGATCCCGGAGTAACTTTTGAGTGGATGTCCACTCCATCATGTCTCAATCAAAAAATGGGATCCTACATTAATGATCTGAATTATTGGATATGATTTACTATTTTTAAACTGCATACAAAATAAAAATCATAAGATTTTTATACCTTTAGCCTTTTCATACAGCATATTATTTTGTAGAAATAAGTATCAAAAATCCATTATCATTGGCCAATTTAATGTGGACCTAGGAACCTTATTGATTTCAAGTGTTGCAAGGCCTTTTTTGAGGGGCTAGAGATGATCCTTTCTAGCCTTGAAAATCATTTAGGTCCTTGGAAATGAAATTAGGAAATACACGGGGATGTTGAAGATTTTTAAATTTTATTTCAAAAATTTAGCATCGCCATGAATTGACAGAAATGTAGTTTGGATTGTTAGGTTTTGATGGGTTCCTTTTGGAGTAACTGGTTTTGTTACTTTCAACACCCTTGGGCATCCTTCTGAGGCCTAAAAATTTAAGATCTTGCTCCTAATCGAAAGTTCCTTGGTTTTAATGGATTTTCATCCTACTAACCCCCTTCTCTTACTTCAATAAACCCTAGCTTAATCAAATCTCACTTTACTCTATCCCCCGTTGATTCGATTGTGAATTTTATAAAGTGCAATTATATTCATTCTACCAATTGACCCATTTTTCTAAATTCCAAACTTTAATTCACCCATACAATCTAATTCTAAAACCCCAAACCATTTTGAATCTAACTTTTATTCTCCATTCTACCTAATTCCATCAATGACCAATTATATAGGCTCAATTGAGCAAGATTCTGACTAATTCTATCAATTAATTTAAATGGGCTAACTCCGGTTCATCTGAGCCTGATTCATTAACCTGCTCAAATTAGACTTCCCCATGCTCAAATTGATCAAATTTTATGCATGCAAGTCAATTGGATTTAGCACGGCTCACTTTTGAACCCAAATTTAACATTTTTTGAAACTCTTATCAAATGAGCAATTAGATATTAAAAATTGAATCATGGCCTTTGCGTGTGACCTAGATGTGACATTTAAAAGTTCATAATTTTTGGACATCTCTACATTCTCAAATAGAAGTACCCAAAACAATGCCTAAATTCCTCTCAAAAATCATCAAAAAGGGAAAAAGGATAAGAATCATAGCTCTCTTTTTTAGCCAATAATTGGATACCACTTGACATTATTTCGACCTTCTTCGATTCAAAAAATATAAACTCCAATAGTGATTTCTAATCTTTTAGCTATAAGCACCTCTTGTAGAGAATTTAATTACTTCACTACCAAAATATAATTATTGGTCATCCTAACCTAAACCATCCCGATCTTCTTGACCTCAGTCTTAGCCAATGTAAGTAACTTCAGTACAAACCGATGTTCTATCACGCTTGAGTACTCTCTCTCAAGCACCCTTTTATTCTCATTAGGGTCCCCACCACCTTCCAGCAAATAGATTTTTTTGCAGGTCTTGTTGGCCTTTCGAATTTGCAGCGGAGAATTCTCATCACTCTTGGCCGACCTGCCTTTCACCTTCGTAGGTCGGTACCTCGGGCTGAAACCAACCTCAAATTCTAGCAGCAACCGTTACCATCAAATAAAGGCAATGCCACTCCTCCTCTCTCCCAGATCAATGTTGGTGGGAAGCAGGCATTATAAGAATAATTACCAATTAACAGGCTGCCAATTTTTCTAATTTGGACCATCAAAATAAAACTATTAAAATGTAAGATTTCTTCCACCTTAGGAGCGCCATACTCAAGTGCCCTATAAAATGAGATGCTCTGACTTCAGCTTCAACCCCGGGGGTGGGGTGGACATAGAACAGAATATGAAAATTAATCTCTCCTAATCCCAAAAATATAATATAACACAATACTACATTACAATGTATAAAACATAAAAACATAAATAATGCAGTACAAGTGATATGTAGGCTCATCCATGTATATTCCCCTTTCAATTCTCCAAGTGAGAATAAACCAACAAGGAGGGGAACCTCGGGCAATAGACCCCATCCAAGATCTTCCAATGTCCAAAACAAAGTCTTTAGTTCTAATATTCCAGAAATCGCGAGTGGGAACAAAAGGTTCAGCCCATGTCAACTGATTCCCATACGGCAGATTACTGATGCATGAGGTAGTCAGACACCCGATGAGAGATTTTGATATGGAAGGTTAACATCTCTAAAATCAACAGCTCTTATTTTTCATCCCAATTGTGCAAATGTTACCATCCGTTACAAAAAAACCAATCACAGGCAGCTTGCACCAAAAAGTTACCAAATAGTATTAAAACTCAACCATATGATAACCAAGACATCAATGAATCACTAATACCATTTGGATATTCACTGGCCAGCCAGAAGAGTAGAACATTTCTTCCATCACCATGCTAAAGATTCTCTAATGGAGCAACTGATTGAATTCAAGAGCAACTAGTGCCATACCGTGGGTGTAAAAAAATTCAAATACTGAAAAGAAATTGATAGTGATGTACGCTTGTGTGCTAATTGTCTATGCCACAATTCATCTTCCAACTTCCTTTCAATTTTTACGCTGGACAATCCCATTCTCGAACAAGTACTCCACGAATTCATCAATAAGGTAGGGCCATGCACCCTCTGCATCATAGTTGGATAACTGAGGATCGATTGTCTGCATAGAACAAGAAAGAAATTAAAAAATTATATATATGCTCAAGTGCCCAAGCAAGCAGAAGATTTTTCAGGTTACAGGGTAGAAAAGCTCCCTTTTGTGAGCATGCTACTGCATTATTTCATTTGAAATGAGATAAATTACAAGGAATATAGATCTTGTTATAGAACATGATTCTAAAAGGGGATAAAAATCAAATGTAATAAAATTAGCAAAATAAAATAAGAAAAAACAATACATAAACTTAATCTTAGATGCAAGTCCAACCAGCACATAAAATTGAAAACAGAACAAGAAAATCATGTATGTGCACATGAATAAATAAAAATATTTTACATGCTTTATACACATGCAACTAGGTTCAAAGGCTTACTTTTGGTTTCAGTTTTGATCTAAGTTTCCAGTTTTAGCAGTTCCATTACAGTTTTAGCAGTTTCCGAAAATTATTCAGAATTTTTACAACCAATAAATATATTAAACAAAATATATTGCATTCATTTGTTAAACACCTACAGGCATATGAGTTCGCTGTACCGGTCAGTACCGAGCGTACCGTACCCGTACCGATGGATACCGGTATCGGTATACCAATATCGGTACGGTCGGTACCGAGCGTACCGTACCATACCGACACTCGGTACGCCTATACTAGTGCGGCACCGGTACGGGGTTCGGGACCGGTACGGGGAACCTTGGGCATATCCATATCAATCATAAACTACATATGGATGTGAAGTTGATGACAACTATTGTCATATTATGCATCAGGTACCAACACGTAAGTTTATGAAAAAGAATACAATTAGATATGACTCTTCTCTTTGCCTATAAAGTTTAGCTACAGTAACAAACCCAGAGTATCCTAGAGTTTCTATCTGCATGGATTGCCCTTGAGTTTACAGAAATACAATTTAATAACAGACTTGAAACAATAATATGCAACAAATATTTCGCATGTACCTTAGCAAATTCCAATAGCTGGGACCAAGTGTCCCTTGAGATTGCCTTATTATGCCTCACCTGAATCAGAAAGTAAAAATCAAATAAGTTGCCATAAAGAATTAGATGAAGAAAGTAAAAAATGCATCCAGAAAGATCAAGTGCAAAGGAAAGTGCAGCAAAAGCATGCAGCAGCATCAGACAGATAAATGCAATCTACATGGAACCAACCCAAGAAATAAGTACTAAATCAAGTAAAAAAGTCATATATCAAAATAGGTAAGTTATTACAACTTAAATATAAGGCAGAAATGTGATGCAATTAAATTTTGTTGCCGCAACAGAAATTTGATTAAAGAAAGCATGAAGCAAAAATTATTAAATAGAAAAGGTAAAAGTACTACTTGTAAGAACTGGCACCAATGGTCAACCAAGGGCCAATGCTTTTCAGCAAACAGTAACTGCCACATGCCAATCGCCGTATCCAAAGCCAGAGATTTTTGACCCTGCAAATATCACAACACCAACAATATTTCCAGTAAAAAATGATGGTGAAATCAGAAACTAGGGTCAAGATTAACGGAGGAAGTTAAGCAATGGAAATTCTTCACTTCAGTTGATGCCATCATTTGTGACTCGTCACAGTTTGTTCTGTACTTCATATGTAAAATTTATTACCTCTTACTAAGTGATTGAATTACAGTTCTAACTTATTAAGGAGCACTACATTTCCCCAATTAGATATGAGATTAATTTCGAGTTTTCCCCCAAAAAAAATTAAGAGCCACCAAAAATATGATCAAGACAGAAATGACATAAAATCATTAGTCATTTAGTGAACTTTAACTGCATCAGTAGGTGGCAGAAACAAGGTTGATCAAGGACCTTACAGAGGCAAAACAGATTATAATGGAAAGAAACTAATTCATACCTGATCTTTTGCCCAACCAAATGCAAAGTTGTAGATCTCACGAAATTTATCTGGATGACAGAGAACAAAGCAAACATCAGTTTGATGAAAAAATACTTTTCCACCTAAGTAATTCATTTTGCAACATAAAGCTATCTTAAATATGGAAAAGATTCAACACGTGCCAAAAACACATTTTCATCAACATGTACTATATGGTTTCTTTTTCTATTTTTAAATTTTAACTAACATTTAAGCACATTTCAATGAAGTAAATACTGGATCACTTCCCAGTGATATAGAAACACATACTTTCATCTTTAAGCTCAGCATGCAGTGATGGTAATTTTTCGCGAAATTTTTCAATTGAATCTACCCTGCAAAAAAAATGATTCAATTTTAGCTGTATCCTTTATCGCTTTAATAAAAAAAATCATTTGAATATAAAAAGTGGGGGAAAAATCTATCAGTAAAGAGTAAAATCTCACCCAAGTGATTGTAATCCACTTATAAACTCCTGCCGAGAGAACTCACACATTGTAGCAGCCTTCATATGCCAAGATACAACCAACTGTTGCAAACACAGAAACCCAAGTCATGCAGCACCTTTGCAGCAGGTAATGTCAAGGTGACTCCCGTAAAATTTTAAAGCAAATATTATGTGAACTGCAACCTTCACACATTGGCAAAGTTTGCTGTCCAGAAGAAGCTTCCATGTATATTAGGTTAGTAATTAATTATTATTATTTCGCATCAGCAATATCTGATTGAACACAACTTATCCCATTGTCAAGCTAAAATCTACTTCAACTGTCAAGCTTAGTCACATGCAGGTGATTAGCTTCATGAATTAAAATCCAATCTGAGATTGATTAAAAAAGGTTACATGAAGAACACTACTTCTGATGCCGATCATTTTTGAATTGTTCCCAACGAAAGCAACTTTGGGAAAGAGAAGAACCTGCCATGAAACTTGGAAAACTGATTGGCAGAGCAAAGCTACTTTACTGAATAACCCAGTCTAGACAAATACAACCAGGGAGAAAACCTTCAAAGTTCCTACAGACTTATGCATGTACACAGGACAATTATAAATAACAAATTGCAATCATCTTTCGCATATAAAATAACTCTCTAAGCAAGGCCAAAACTTAATCCTCATATTCAATCCTCTTATTCCGTTAGACAACTGCATAGCAAAACTTCCAGATCCTACTTAAAATCCAAATACCCATTCATGGTTATAAAGAATTCCTTTAGAAATTTAATATGCCTCGAAACATTACCACATTAATGTAAAGGTAAAGGAGTCCAATATAAAAATCATTTATAATCTCGTCTAAGAATAGCATAATTTACTCAAAGAAAGGTGTTACTGGTACTAGAAATGTACGCACCATAACAATATCTTGAGGATCCACCTGCAAGAGCCAAATGAAAAGAACAGTATGTCACTAGATATAGGAGGAATTTATAAAAAGGAATGAAATAAATACATAGAACTTCTAACAGTAGGCTTCAAGAAATCAAATATGCATACATGGTGCATTGGTTATATCATGATATTCTGTACCTTAGTGAGTTATTTGGTTCACAAATATTTAACTACTAGAGGTAAGTGAGATTAATACATAAATACCGAACTGTTATAACATCAAATTCTGTACCTTAGTGAGTTTTTTGGTTCACAAATATCTAACTAGAGGTAAAGTGAAATATTGCTTCACATAGTTTGTCTTGATGGTTTCACTTTGTCATATTCAGCTAGAAGGTGGAACCAGGAGTATTCCAACTAATAGCACATGTACAATAGCTCTTGCAATTATAGTCACTAAGGTTAGCCAAACCAGGCCAAATCGACTGGTTCTAGATGTACCGAACCGGATCAGTCGGTTACCAGCATGATTCCAGCTTTTGGTTGGGAATATAAAGCTCGACCCACCCCATTCGTATTGTCTCTCCCCCATTTCAAAACCCTAATCCCCGAAGCCGTCCATCCCTTACTGGTTCGACGACGACGACGACAAGATCCCCAACCAGGTAAGTCTCTCTCTCCCCCTCCCCCCTCGGTCCCTATCGTCGAATCCGAAGCTCCCCCATGACGGCTCGGCTTCTTCCTTCCCTCTCCCTCTCCCTCCTCTCTTCCTCTCTCTCCTTATCCCTCTCCCACTCCCTCTCTATCTCTCTCTGCTTCGATACACGCCCCGGAACGGCACAGTACAGATCCATACCATACAAAACTGGTCACTAGCCAATACGACCTTTGGTATCTGTCCAGTGAACCTTGATGATCACCAAATGTAATGATTACAAACTAACCAAGATAACATTAGAAATCTATCAACATAACTAGAAATTTGGCACCTCCATTATCTAGCTTTCTAGGTGCGTGCACTCGGGACATTGTGTGTGTGCATGCATACAAAGAATGATCTTTCATCTATTAAGAACATGAACATCAAGATAACAACTACAATTTTCTTCACAAAAGGTGAATAGGCTCATCCACTAGACTTCATAGCAAGGTACGTGGAACCGACCGAACCGACATACCGGTGGAGACCGATACCGGCTCAAAAAAAAAGAAAAAAAATGCGCGGACGCTAAGGTACGCGGTACCGACTGTACCGACGTACCGGTAGGCATCGGTACCGGTACGGTACCAAACCAAACCGAGCCGAACCGGTACTGTACCGATGGGGCTAAAAGCCAAAAAAAAATTTGGAGCCGGTACGGACTGGTCGGTACAGGTCGGTACGCATCGGTATCCGTCGGTACGGTTCGGTACCGAAATATGTAGCTGTACCATACCGGTAGGATCCGGTACCGGTATGTACCGGCCGGTACCGACCCGTACCGATCGGTACGGCAGACCATGGCGGACGCGTTATGCTACGGAGTGGCATGAAAAGCCCACACGGGGCAACACGTGGGCTCGCTGCCCCGCACGTGGACGCGCGATTCCCACCGCATGGAACACGCACGGGCACGAGTCGGGGACGTGTTTCCCCACTCGTGCCCGCGCCCCTGTGTGCGGGCGCGCTCCCTGCGGCCTCTCTTTTTCTTCTTTTTTTTCCCTTCTCTTCTTCTTCCCAACCGACCGGTTCAGCAGACCTTGCTTCACAGTATTAAATTATACTGAGATTTCAAAAAATCTGATTTTTCTTTTCCTGCAAAAAGGAAGCTGTGTTGACTTGGAAACATCTCCAAACATAGTTTACTGTCATTCTGCTATGTCTTGGAGGGATGCACCAATATTTGTCTTCATTACCAAATGTAATTTTACATGCCCATCCAGCTAATTTACACCCACAGCTAACTTGATGTCAGGCAAAAGTTTTAACCTACAGTTCATATGCATTGTACGGGGAACACGGAGGAGAAAGAATTAACAAAGTAATGCAAATTTAAGATAAACCATGGAGAAGACAGAAACCATGACATAACCTAGAGGTTCAAATGTAGGATAGAAGAAAGAGATAGAGAGAGAGGAAGAAGAAGAAGAAGAAGAAGAGGAGAGGGCGGGAGAGAAGAGCAACTTGAAAATCTGTATTCTCAATAATGCAAACCGTGCTCTCAATTAACATAGTAGTGGGTTTATAAAAACATCCCAAAATCCTAATAAGATAATCCCTGAAGTCCACATGAAAATTAAATTCTAGGATCCCTAAAAAATAAAAATTCTCCAATTTCTATATTTATGCATAACATAAGTGCATTCCTTTTGAATGGACGGTCCTCCATCACACTCCCCATTTGGAAAAAACTTGATTCTGGATTAGTTGACTGCAAGTACCACTGGAGAAGCTCAGGATCTAAGGCACAAAACTTATCCTCTGTAACCAAAGAAGCATCAGATGAAGGACGGCCTTTCCGTTGGAAAAGATAATGAAGCCACCATCAAAAGAAGTAACAACCTCATCATTCAAAATTGTCTCAATCTCATCTCTCTGCTCAGGGAAATGTGGCACCTTAGGAACTACAGTGTGTGTAGAAATGCTAGATGCCAAAGCAAGAGGCTCAAAGGTACTTGACGTCGAAGCACCTAAGACACATCCCGACCGCATGGGTCACGAGTTTTGGATGCACGAAACACAGATCCTGGCTACATGGTCCCGAGTCTAGTACGTATGAGTCAACTAGATTTTGATGATTAGTTATTTTTCTATCTCACTTAGAAAGGTTTGATGTTAGTTAATTGTACATAGTTTGATTTTTGTAAACTTTCTCTTTGATAACTTTTGATGTTATTAGGAAAGTTAGTTGTCAGGATTCTTCGAGTTAGAAGAAGACTTGAAAAAAGCCCCTTTGTGCTGCTTATAAAACCCCACTGAGGCTCCTTTTATAATCACACTAGAAATACTTAAGATCCTTGAGTTATTGATTAGTGAGAATTCTTTTGTGGGAATTGTTCTTGCCTTCTCTCTATTCTCTCCTCCCTTGTGGTGGATTCAAAGGATTTGCGGTGGGCATGTAAGTGATTTGCCAAAGTGGTATTTGCGGCCTTGGAAGAGAGTGATTTGCCCCCGCTCCTCTCTTTCCTTCTCCTTCTCTCCCTCCGACAGCTTTTCATTTCGGTTGCCAGAACCATCCCAGTCCATTGCCAATACGGCTCAGTACTCCTCGAACCACCCGATTCTAGACGGTTCCACCGACTATGTTCAGGACTATTTTTTTCTTTGGCTTTTGCACTTTGCAGTAGCATTCTCCTCTAAAAAAACAAGTGGAAACCACAAATATTATCCACAAGCATCTCGGCACTCCCAATCAGAAATCCACTCAAATTTCCTTTACATACATAGATAAGATCCATTTACAATAAGAGGTCTTCCAAAGGAGCAATGCATAAATCTACAATCATGCATTCAATTTCTAATTCAAACTTCCTGTTTTCTAACAGCAAATTCTGAACATGTTGCTGGTTTCAAATGCTCTATTTTGACTAAAGAAGAAAACTAAAAGGGAGAGTCCTCAAAAAAAGAAATATCCATCTGGGTATACAATTCTATTCTTGCAGATTTCCTTATCTGTTCTTTCCCTATTTTTCTACTTTCTTCATATAGAAGATACTCTTTCTTGTACCAAGCAATAACATTTTAATACTCTCTCTCTCTCTCTCTCTCTCTCTCTCTCTCTCTCTCTCTCTCTCTCTCTCTATATATATATATATATATATATATATATATATATATATATGCCTTATGACTGGTGAGTTATGATTATTGTTCTGCGTACTTGCTTTGTATTCATAAAATTCATCAAAATATCTCAAACAAAATATCAAACTTGTGGGCATTTATCCCATAAAAAAAGCTCATCATTTTGGTATTGCTTTGTTAAGATTTTCAGGGTGGGAAGAGGGAACCAAGAATTACTATATAACCAAAACTTGTACAATATTTAGAAAACGTAAAACAATTGACAAAGGTATAAATAAATTGGTGCAGAAAGTGAAAACATGGTAAGAAAAGGACATAAAATGAGAACACAAGAAAATACAACCAACAAAAAACTCACCTGCAAGTCATTGCAAAGAAGAGATATACCATCAACCATGATCATATCAACATAAGGGTCTGCAAAAATCAAAGAAGTTTTCTAGAATTATAATCCAAAGAATAATAAACTTGGCCGACTGAATTGAGCAATTAGGGGCAGGGGGTGTCGAGTAGGAGTGAACTCTAGAATAGTGACCATGATAGTTCCCATAATCACCAAACACCTGTAATGTTAAATCTCCAGATCATCACTCTGACCAGCACCTTAATAATTTAATGAAGCTGATAGTTCTGTTGGTTTTTTTCAGATTTCAATCTGCCCATGCAAAATTTCAACTACTAAAAGAGAACAATGACGATGATGAAACAAAATCATATTGCCGAGACCATTTCTACCAGTAGAACAACTTTATCAATCATACAGCACTAACAAAGGCGAAGCGATCAATAAAAAAAGAACAATAGACTTCAAGAACAAGTTACCAAAAAGGTATTCAACCATCTTAGAGCCCAAACATTTCCTTCCTCAATTTCATCCGAAATGCATGATGAACAAACAGCAAGTCACAAAGAAACAGGAAGTTCGCCCTAGATAAATTACCAAAAATTCACTACTCTATAGCATCACTCCTTACTAGGGAAGCAACAAATTATCTCTTAACCATTAAGAAAAGTTAAGCAGATATCTGTACCAGACATAACTCATTTACCATGCCTGAAAAAACATGATAGTGCTCCCTATTTCTGACTAAATTGCTTCCAGTCAGGGCAACTTCAAATGATTATGAAGTAGAAGAAAGTTAAGGAGGTACTAAACAGAAGGTAGTGGAAAAATAGTGGGTCATACAGAAAAGGATTGAATGGTGATTCCTTCTTTAACAGGATATCTTGAAAAAGGCAAATTGGAAACTATCAAATATCAAGGTGGCTGACATAGTACTCCACGACTAATGTAACTAAGCCCCTTTATGGATGCTTGATTATCTTAAATCCGCAATATCTCCCATCACATGTCTGAGTTGATAGGTTGAGAATACTAACAAAGTGATGAAATGAAGGAATCTAAATCCACCGTCCCTGTAATTTCAAAATGCCAAAAACAATTTAAAGGGTGATTTCTAATTTCCCAAAAATTATGGGATTTGGAGTCACCTTCTCCTATTAATTTGTCCAACTTCAGCATCATTTCATTTCCTATCTTAGTCCATCACTATAATGTCGAGACATCACAAAGGCATTATGTTTGGGAGTCCAAATATGTTATGAAAAAAGGCAGAAATCCAGGATTCAAATGGGTACTTTCTGCATCAAGACAACTCAGCAGCAATCAATTCCAAAGATTTCTGATACCAGGGGAATCAAGTGCATGCATTAAAATGTCTCTGAAATAGCAGTCAATCATACAACATTAGACAGAATGGTGGTTCAAGATTAATAGAACAGTGTTGATCGTCAAGATAACTCCACAATCAACAAGCTATATAACAGCCAAATATCACAAAATCTGGCATATACCATGCATGTAAATAAATAAGGATCATTTATATATTCAAAGACATTTGTTGCTCCCATTTCACCTATGCAACTTAAGTGCAAATGCGAAAACAAACACTTGATAGGCCACAGACCATAACCAGGAGAGATTTACAAATTAATTATAAGAATTTGAACACACTGTAGTTTGACTCACATGAAGATTATAAAATAAGACTAAAATTATTCTATAAAAGATTCAACTAGCAAATTGACATACACGTGTGCTCTCCATCATCGCATGCCACCAGCGAAGCTAGTAAAAGTTAAAGTAGTCTTTCAACATCATGACAATAAGTCAATAATCACATGGCATCCAGCCACCAAATACTAGGCCCAAAACAAGATAGCTGGTCACACTGTCAACCAGGCACATCTCATCCCAAAACCTACATAGTGGCACCTGTTGAAGAATAAAGTAGTGACTAAGCTATAAAAAAAGGTTGGACATTATTGTCTCCTTTATCACATGGAAAAGCTGTGAAGACCTTCAAGATGAGCCCACAATAACATCTTATAAGATCAATGTTATGCTTCATATAGTTTAAGGCTGGTTTTAAACCCGAGTGGGATTGGGAGTGTCCCTACCATCCTGTCTTGTTCCTATGAGAAAACAGAAATTGGGACAGGGAAGGACCCCAAAACCCACCTATGCAGGGTGAAATCACTCTAAGGCTGGGAGGAAGAGAGAAAGAAGAAAGCAACAAAGGAAGAAAGGAAGAAAGGAAAGAAAGAAAAAGAAAAAAAAGAAAGGAACGAAGGAACAAAGAAAAAAGGAAAGAAGAAAAAGTGAAGGAAAGGATGGAAACAAGGAAGAAAGCAAAGAAAGAAGAAGAAAAATAAAAGAAAGGAAGGAAAGAAGAAGAAAAAAAGAGAAGGAAGAAGAGAAAGAAAGTAAGGAAAGAAAAAATGGAAGGGCAAAAGAAGAAAAAAAAGAAAGGAAGGAAATAAGGAAGACAGTAAAGAAAGAAGAAAAAGAAAGAAAGAAAGAAAGAAAATGAAAGAAAGGGGAAAATAAAGGATGGGCAGTACCTATACTGGTGCTCAACCGGGATGGCTGCCAAGATGAGGCGGGATGTGGGACATTCCATTCCACGTTCAAACCGAGACACCGCCATCCCCCAGGGTTTAAAAACTTGGTTTTAAGTAAAAGAATTCATAATGGACCAGCAAATGCAAGCTAAGCGTCCCATCTGCTCATATACTAGATATTAATGTCATCGGCAGAGGAACAGAAGCAATGAGTGAATAATGTAATCATCGAGAAAAAAGTATGATTTGGAAGGAGCAGAAGATTCAATTCTTGGATTATCAATCTGGTATATATTATGAATGGTGGTTGTCAAGACATTGGAGATGGGATAAACAAATAGGCATATTTTATGTCCCTCTCGGTGAAGCATGGCTGACGCCATAACTTTAGAGGAGAGAGCATTTTGTTTACATGTTCACAGTGATAAGTGAGGCTTGAAGTTGCATTACATGAATGAATGTGTCCTGTTTTACATAAACGTTATGATTGACTATGGGGAGAGAAAACAAAAAGGTTGGGGTGGGGGGTGGGGGGGGGGGGGGGGTGGGGGGTGGGGGGTGGTTAAGTTTGATAGAATCTCATCACATTTAGTTGACACACCACCCTTAAGAGTTAACAAGTTAGAGAGTGTGTGTGTGTGTGTGGGGGGGGGGGGGGGGGGGGGGGGTGGTTGGTGGTTAAGTTTGATAGAATCTCATCACATTTAGTTGACACACCACCCTTAAGAGTTAACAAGTTAGAGAGAAAAAGAGAGCATAAAAGTTGACAAAACTCCAAACACTGATGCAGCTATATAAACAATCAAAATGAAAGTTGAGCGTACATTGTAGTTGTGACATCATGTAATAAATTTATTTAAAGGGGATGACTTTAACGAAACATCAAAATACAAAGTTTAGATCATGACCCTTTTTGCATGTGTAGCAATTAGAGTTTGTATTATAAAAGAAACTCCACCCGAGACAAGTTCATCTCAATAGCATCAGAGACATATCATCATTATCATGCAAACCTTTTATTATCAAATTGGATCTGACTATTCTAAGCCTAGAAAACTTCTTAAAAAGTGAAAAGAATTTAACAACGAACCATCAACCTAAGCTCAATCCCTTAAGATTCTAAGAATCAATGGTAAATCTTGGGAAAGGCAATTTTAGACAAGAAAGAGACCTACTGTCAAACCTAGCTGGCCCGTGGATGAGTACCCAGAGCTACCTTGTTTGTTGCAGTCTAATTTCATGCAACCTTGGAGTAAGCCACTAATATTTCCCTATATTTTGAGATGTTATTGATGAAGAGATGACAAGGTTTGGTTTTCTCTGAGGATTTGTGTAATCTACAAAACACAGAATGTACTAAGTCCAAATGAGAAACATATTCCTATGAGACATGCATAGCACAATGAAAGATACAATCACACTCCAGTTTAAGATATCTTCTAGTGAACCTGCAAATTGCCACCATCACTCTGGTCCTCATAGACTACTAATCTTTTCCTCTCATATCTTAAGATCAAGTGCCTATAAGCTTCTTACAAAGAGAAATTCATACTTTAATTCAGACATCGTCACGTATTCTTTTCTAAGGCATATACTACATAAACTTCTTGAAATCATCATAGTATTTTACAAGTTTTATCCAAGTTCCTCAATTTTGTTACAATTTGATGGAAATGTATATGAAAAAGCAATTGTAAGATATGTAGTGAGTTCCTGTTAATCTATTAATTGCTTGAACCAATGGTGCATGCAATATAGTTCCTTTTTAGTACCCTCATCAAACTTGGAATATTCCCAGCTTCTACAGGAATTTTCTCTGAAACTTCATGTGATTATCAAATAAATCAGAAGTCTTAACTTGCAGCTACAACAATTTTTTTTATATAAAAAAGTCTCAGTCAATGTCTGATGTCTGTATTCCTCTGATACTTCTCTGTTATCGAATCCCAAACACTTGACCTGCATTCATTGTAACTTGGAAAGCTAACTATCGATGTTCGCTCTAATTAATCATAAATCCTAACATTATAACCCTGATTAAAGATTGTAAACAAGTAATTCATGGAAGTATTTGATGCAGGACTAAATTGTATCACATCCATAGACTGAATTTTGCTAATTTAAATTCCTTTAATTGGAGGCTTTAGATTTGAAATCATTAGGGTTTTTTTTTGAAGTCCAATAATACCCAAACAAGGTTGTACCATAAGATTTTTAAGCCCATAATTTTTGGAGGTCAAGAAACAGTCAATTTAGGTAAGTTAAGAAGTTGGTTATTTTTCATGCCAGCGTAGGTGTAGATAGTGATGCTACAGTACCTGTGAGATGTTAGGGTCGGTAGGTAGTTTGTTTTGGAAATTTTATTAGGGATTTGTTTTTATCTTTCTAAACAATCCCAAAAGGATTAAAATTCATTAACTTGTGGATCAACTCTGTAAGTTTGTAAAGAGAGTGGAGAAAAGACATTCTTTGTGCTCTTCGCTCTCACTCGCTCTTCCCCCTCCTATAACTCTAATTCTCTCCTTGTCCTACATCAATTTGGTATCAAAGCCAAAGAATCCTACCTTTTCTTCCTTCTTCTTCTTGATCTTATTTATATTTACTTCTTATTTTCTTTTTGTTTTATAATAATCATGAATGAGGACTTGAGTTTCAGAATTGGTGATCTTAATGAGCAGGTCAAATATGAGATCTTTTGCTAGATGGACAACAAGTTGGCATCTATCAATAATGATGTGATGTCGATGCAGGTTAAATTGCAAGCAATTGCAGTGGCTTTAGGTGTTGAAAAGCTCCCTGAGATCGAGTTACCAATCATGAATCTTAAATATGACAAAGCCAAAGAACTAATGTGTGAAGAGCCTAAGATTGAAGTTATCATGTGAAGAGTCTATGAGGATCCATCATGCAGCAATACCACCATCTAGGACTTGTTAATTGAAAATCCGTTAGTTGATGATCCGTTAGACTTCTCAAAGGCAAAAGATCAAAATAATGAAAATCCATGTGAGGAGCATATATAGCAAGATCAAGTAAGTAAGATAAAATCAAAGATCAAAATCAAGCCATATGAAGATCCATTCCTTACTGATTTGCTTGATTCCTTGAAGATCGCCATCAAACGAATGATCCATGCCATGTTTCTTGTAAAACAATGGACATCAAACAAAAAATGAATGATCTTATTGCAAGAGAAGTTTATGTGGGCCCCCATGATCAAATCAAAGAGGCTCGATGGAGGATCAAGCTTTTGGAGAAAGAACTCGGGGACAAGAGCCGCATAGCTAAAGTGAATAATGCGAGACATAATTGCATCACATTCGATAGCCTGAAATTTGCTGATTTAAAGTTCTTTAATTGTAGGCTTTAGATCGAAATCATTAGAGTTTTTTAAAGTCTAATAATACCCACTCAAAAACATATCACAAGATCTTTAAGTCCATATCCAGGAGTTAATTTAGCTAAGTTTAGGGGTCGGTTACTGTTTACATGACTATAGAGTGAAAAGTGATGCTACAGTACCCATGAGTTGTTAGGGGTCAATAAGTTGTTTGTTTTACAAATTTATATCAGCTATCTTTGTAAAGAGTCTCAAGAGGATTAAGTTGTATGTTTTAGAAATTTATTAGTCATCTTTGTAAAGAGTCCAAAGAGGATTAAATTCATTAACTTGTTGATTGAGCTTGTGAGTTTATAACAGGGGTCTAGAAAAGGACTTGTATGTTATTTCTTTTAAAAAAATGAATAGACAGGTTGAGCCAAGTTCGGTCATCTTACTTCCTCTCTCTATCGCTCTCTCACTCAATCTTCCTCTCCTCTCTAAAACTCTAATTCTCCTATTGTCATACACAAGATCCGCAATACCAAAACCGGCACCCATGCTAGTAGTCCAGCGGAACGGTATGATACACTCCCATGCCACGCCGTTCCAACATGAATCGATAGGAAAACTGGAACGAGAGGGGGAGAGGGAGAAGGAGAGAGGAAGAGAGAGGGAAGCAGGGGGAGGGAGGGAGAGGGAGAGGGAGGGAGAGGGAGAGAGTGCAAGAAGGCGACGGAGAGGGGGAGAGAGAGAGAGAGAGAGGCAGAGGGAAGGGGAGAGGGGGAAGGAAAGAGAGGAAAATAGAGAGAGAGGGTGAGGGAGAGAGAGGGAGAGGGCAGCAGTGAGCAAGGGTTGCCGAAATAGGGCCGAGGGCAAAGCCCTCTCTCCCTCCATGCGTCGGAACAGGGACGGAGCCTCTATTTCGAAAGGAAACCGGTGCTTTGGTCCCATTTTATATTTTTAAATGGCTGAAGCCCCTATTTCGAAACCCCTGTTCCAATGCATGGAGGAGAGAGGGCTTTGAAAGCCCTCTCCCACCCCCCCCCCCCACCCCCTCTCCCTTAGCCCTATTTCAGCAGCCCTCGGTCACCGCCTCGCTCTCCCTCTCTTTCCCTCCATTCCTCTCCCTCTCTCTCTCTTTTCCTTTCTTTCCTTCTCCCTCTCCCCCTCCTTCGCCATTTTCTCGATTTGAAGCCAGGAATCATCCCAGTCCGCCACCGGTATAGCTTAATGCACCCTGAACCGGGCGGTTCGGAATGGTTCCACTATCCTAGGTCCTACATCAGTATTGACTAATAAAATCCTAAACCCTAAATCAAATAAAACAGTCCATGCATTACACCTTCTATCATAAGAAACAATACTAAAGCTATCTCATATTAAGCATTGTTAAGAAGCAGGGGTGGCCTAACATGGTTCTAAGATAAACACATAATAGCCGCATAGATCTTACTTACATGACATTCTGTTTTGTCATGCAAATGGTATTATATAGAACCTATCAAGTTATCATGCATCACACTATATCACACAACGCATGCTCATAGTTTTAAATGATAGTATTGGATAAAATTTCTTCCCTTCTTTACTTCTGAATGGTGTTATATATAATCAAGGAAGTTTATCATGCATGAGAGTATATCAAGTGGTGCATACTAATTGTTTTAAATGCTAATATTCGAAACAGTTTCTTCCTTTTGTTATTTCCAACTATGAAATAAATACCTAATGCAATACACATACTATTTACTCATTTAAAGTATGGGAGATGAGGCCTGAAATATGGCATTCCAGAAAACACAGTAACCCTGAATACAAATAACAAATGACGTAGCACCTCAAAATGCTCATACAAATACCCTGACCTATAAAACCCCTAAGACAAACTTGTTTACATGCTTTAATCTTCGAACCATCAAACCATAAACATGTGTCAAATGGGATTTGATTTCTTAGGGTGCCTATAAATGTACAAAGTCGAAGCTAGGAAAGCAAGTGTTCAGGAGCACAAGACTTGAACTTATTAAAATTTCCAAAGCTTGATAAGTTGATGTCAATGGTACACTTCTATGCAAATATACAAACTGATGTCAACACGTAAATTATCAAAAAATAAATAGCTTAAGAGCTTATCCAAAGGCAAAAGCATAAGCATTAGTCCAACAATTTATTTCAATGGTAAGAACTTTACAATAGAACTAAGAAGAGAGAATGAAAAGTTTGAGCAAATCAACCCTCTATATTGTCACCATATTACAATCCAGCTATTTATGGATTAGAGGAATTCTAAGGAGCACTTACAGAATGTAATATTTCTTCAAAGCTGGGATACTATAAGTCACATAACTTGCCTTTGTATCTATTGTATAGCTCTTCAAGACGTCTAGAATCTGTCACTGCTCTAATTTGTGGCTGGCTATAGAAAAAGTCAAAAGCCCCCTCTAGATGCCAATCACTGGCTTTCAAAGACTGAAGAGCAACCTTCTCACTGCACCATTCCAAAAGCATGACTTAGAATATCTTAATGCACAGAAAACAACAATTGTTGCACAACATTAACAAACTGATAGCTGAAATTAACTAAATATTCAACACATTCTGGTCATGCACAGGATGCAAAATACATAACTAAGGAATTGGAAATTTGAAATTAAGAATGACTTTAGCATCAGTTCAGAAAAGGGAGAAGATTTTTAATGGACTATAATGATGGAGGGCTCATATAAAAGCTTCAAGCAGGAATGGCATTTCTCGTGGGGGGGATCAAACCCTACATGGTATACAAAATAGGTAAGAGAGAGAATAAAGAACATACAAACAAATATTTCAGTGAAGAGGCAAAGTTTGATTAGGTATTAGAAAATGTTGTAATAAATAATCCCATAAATAATCAAACTAGGAGGATTTTCAGGCAAAACTAAGATCAAACAAAATGTTATAATAAAAATAGCCATAGCAATGCAAACACGGAATAAGGTCATCAACATGATGGAGATGAAGGTGGGTAGAGTGAGGCACAAAATAGCAAAAGGAAAATCTGAATAAGACAAATGGGTCTCTAACATAACAGAGGCAAGAGAGAGGAGTTCTATAAAAATCAGAAGGTTCTTTGCTTGAAGCAATTCAAGGGAAGCCATCCTTCAACAATCTAGCGACTGTGAGAGATAGGGCATCCAAAGGTAGAAGCAAGGGGAGCTGGGGTGACCCATGCCGGCCCAGGGCCCCTCCACCTCCAAAAGAAAAAGCTCTCTAAATACTCTGAATAACCACTAAAACCTAACCATTCTCCCCCCGGCCCCTTGCCCCACCCCAAAACCCACCTCACCCCAAAATCTAGCAGAAGAACACCTATACTCACAAGAACGACATGTTAGACCTAATTATGTCAATGAAAACAATAGTAGTTATCTCATACTTTTAGACATCCAGATTGGCATGATATTATTATTCATAAAAAGAGGAAATGTTCACCATTTAGTATTTGACTTAATATCATCATATTGGAAAACTGAGATTCCTGTCAAATTAAGAAGTTCAATGGAAATAATAGAAAAGCCAAATCTGGTGAGATGCCCGACTATGTCTCGCCATATATCTCCCAAAGCCCATTTATATTCTCCATCCTCTTTCACAACCTAATTCTCCTCTCCCATACAGATGATTCACTTCTCCACTTCAACTTGACAATGGTCAGATCACCGCATATATTACTTTCTTTTTCCCATGCCATGATAGTTGCAAATAAAATAACATTATGTGTAACTACTTGGATCCATATTTGTTAGTGCAATAAAATTATTTCTTGTTTCAAGAGGCGTTGCACAATTCCAGTGTTTGATGCAATAATGATAATGACTAGCTAATCTACTATCACGAAGTAACTGCACAGATGCACTGACTTCATTCCCAAGTGGACTCCACATTTACTATTTCTTTCTAAATTGCTCTCTTTCCATGAGCACAAGTGTTCAACACTCCATCGTGTGTCCCATGGCATTTCCCCCTCCACAGCCCATGTGCATTTGCATTAAACTTTTGGGGGTTCAACTCAATCCCTCGGTTCGAAGACACCCTTTTACACATGGACCTTTCCTTTAATTAGAGAGTTAATCTGAGATGCACATAATTAACTGGTTCGAGAGAAGTGGAAATTTGAAAAACATAACAATAACAAAGTACTCAAGGGCGACGTGCCTACAAATGTTTCTTCATGTTTGTTCAGAAACATCGCTCCTCTATAGGGGCTCGTGCCATGTAATATGCATCTTACCTTACTACTCATGTAGTAGTTGACCATCCACCAAATTGTGTACTTGCACATGCTACAGTTCTAGTCATGGTATGCGGTACCGCGCCGAACTTCTTGGTTGGGGGTGGGAGGAAATTGTGCGGTACCGCCTAGTTCAGGGCGGGAGGGAACCATGCCAATTCCCTCCCACAAAATGAAAAATGCATTGAACCAATACGAACTGCTCCAAACCGTTCCCCCCCACAAAATGAAAAACGCACCGAATCGGTGCGAACCGCTCCAAACCGAGCAGTTCAAAGTGGAACTAGTACGAACCGCACGATTCACACCAGTTCGGTCTGGTTTTGCCCCCCTCTCCTCCAATAATTGAAGAGAGCAGGTGTGAGAAGCTCACATTGCTCATCACGCCTCCTCACTTCAATTTTCTCCAAAAAATTCCTATGAAAATCAAAAATTAACAATGATTTCAATAATAAAACGCAAGATTCAAGCTTCTTTCAAGATATTCCCGCTCTCCCCCTCTCTATTTCTTCTGTTTTTTTCTTTTTTAGGCTAAAACCAACAAAAAAATGAAAAATGAAGATCATGCTAAAAGTTTTGATTTTAGCATGATTTCATGATATGTTGTAGATTTATGAATGATCTACACAAGAACACTAAAATCCTTAATTTTTGTTAAATCTATTATTTTTAAATTAAAAAATTAAAAAATTAGATAAAATAAAAATTAAAAGCTTGTTTAAGGGCATGCAAGCTACTCTTAATCTAAATTTGGTATCTATTAATTCAAGTTTGGGCGCAATCATAGTCTAGGCCCGAATTCAAAAGAAAACATATTTTTCATCATAGCAAAATTTTATTATTTTTTAATAATTAATAAACTATCATATACTTGATAAACATGCAAGAATGAATCCACTGAAGAGAAAGAAAGATCTAAAGCATGACATTAGTTGAGATCATGGGCAGATGATCTCAAGTTGGCACGATTGGAGCTGCAACTAGAATAGCATAAAGTTTAAGAAAAGAGGGGTAATCAGATTGAAACAGCACTTGGTTGGTAGTTATCCCAATGAATATATGTACCAAAAATGCCCACAGAAGATCCGGCAACTAATGAAGACATACTTTATTGATTTTAAAGCAGCAAAGGAGGGTTGCCTAAAAACGGACGGACGTGGACCGTCGAACAGCAAAGCCACCTTCCTATCATTCAAGAGAGTTAAAGGAGGCCTTTGTTCCAGATGACGAGGCATGAATCCAAGCTACCATTTGGACGAAATTGGATGATCAGTAATAGCAGGACAAAGTGGCTAGGCATAGGGTTCGATTTGGGCCCCCATAATATAAGTCCAACTCTGATTCTGAAACTGACAGAGCAGATCCAAAGTTCAGGAAGACCTCAGTCAGAAAAGTCGTCATTAGAAATGATGGTCGTATTGCATCTATGTTAAGAGCTTTTTGCAGTAGGAAGAAGTCCTCTAGAAAGATTCAACTAAGAGCCACTATCTATGATCTAGATGCACATGCCTTCTCTAATAGAAATTCAAAATTGTAGAAGATTGACACCATGTTGAAAAAAGATAAGAAGGATATGTTATGAATTAGTGCATCGTGATTCTGCTTCAGCCACATCCAGTCGAATGCAGTGAGCAATGTGTACTATAGATCTGTCATTTTCTCTATATAGGATGCTGATCTAAATATGAATCCTCCAAAACTGAAGGACATCTATGGTGAGCTCCTTGACAACAACAAGGAGTTACAGAAGTGCATTGCCTCGTATAAAAGCAAATGGCCCACATGTGGATTAATGGTGATATTTGATGATTGAATCGGTCCTACTGAGCAGAACACCATTAAGAGGAGCATCATCAACTTTCTGACATATTATGGCACGAAGACTTTCTTGCAACAATCAATTGATTCTTTCAATCAGGTACATGATGCCATACAGATTAATAGAGCATGTGATTGATCAGGTAGGAGAAGAGAATGTCGTGCAAGTCATCAATGATAACTAGCCACAATATAAAGGCACTGAGGAGATCATGATAGAAAAGCGGCTACATATTTTCTGAGCCTCATGGATTGCACGTTGTATCAATCTCATGTTAATGGAGATTGAAAAAATTCGTAGAATACAGCAGACAGTAGAGGCAGCCCAGTCCATCACCAGATTTATTTAGAACCACACATAGATCCTATCACTGACAAAGAGGTACACACAAGAAAAATCTTGAGATCAGTTGTTATACAGTTTGCTACTAACTATATTGCACTTGATAGCCTCTTTGAGAAGAAATCAGAATTGCATCAAATGTTTGTCAATGCTAAGTGAGGTGAGTAGATTTGCAAGAGTCGACACTAAATAAAGCCATGTGGAGAGCTTGATGACAAGACAGGCAACAAACAAAAAGATAGTGAACAAGTCATTATATAAAGTGTTTTGAGCTGTGGATAGTGAGAGATACCCCCAAACGAGCTTTCTGTATCATATGGAGAGGGCAAAGAAGCAGATCATAGAAGCAGATCCGAAGCATTTTCAGGAGTGCATCGATATCATTGAGCAAAGTGGAGTTACCAGATGGGTAGAAAATTGCATTTAGTAAGCAAGAACATTAAAAATTTGACTACTCCTGTACTTGTAAATATTTGACTAAAATAATTGCAAATTCTATTGGTAACTTATTATCTGAACCTGAGGTTCCAGTGCAACGCATCTAGGATCGATACAAATAAGAAACTTCTGATCGCCCTATGCAATATTTTTCAAATAAGATGGAGCTTGATCAAGAAGTCACGGCTCTATGTCTGCAAGAAGTTAACTTAAGTGGCATGCGTAAATTAAGTCAATTCAAGTCTTCAAACATTAACATATTATAACACATCTCTTTTCCATATGTGAAAATATTTAGGAGGGGCACTGACAGCTTTGGAGCCTCGACAGCCATGGAAAGTAAGAAAACTATAAATCGAAGTATATTAGATATCAACGATAACTATTACTTGGTGTTATATAATTACTAATATGATACTATCTTATATATAATTTTCTTCAATGCTTTTGTAGCTGAATGATAGGTTCATTTTGGTCTGTCAACGAGAAATCTTAAACAACTAGCCATTCGAATTCTCTCTCAGATGGTCTTCTCGAGTAGCTACGAGCGCAATTGGTTCATTCTCATCCTCATCCACAGCAAGCAAAGAAACCATCTAAGACAGAGGCACCTCAATGACTTCGTATATATCCACTACAATCTAAGATTAAGGCTCAAGTGTATTCGAAAAGAAGAGCTGAAATATACAGATCCGATCCATAATGATTTTATTTTGGATGAGGATGATCCCATGATCTAATAGCTTGTAGGCCAGTAGTAGAAAACAGAACTTAATAGGCCTAGGTCGCCTCCACGATCGACCAGTTTTATAGCCAGCGAGGCTAAGACTAGGATGAATGCAAAACAATGGGCAGAACATAGCATTCCACGCACGCGTTCAGCCGATCAGCCATTGCCATAAGGGTCAGTGGGAGCCGATCATTACATAACTCCATGTCCAAGATATCCTTCTAAAGATGTGACTAAGAGATGCTTAAACGAGATCACCATGTTACCCAATTTACTCAATCAGGATGGCGCGATCAATCCTCCTAGCATAACCAGGCAAAAAGAGGCATGAAGAGAAAGCAAAGAGCTGCTCGACACAACTTGAAGGAAAAAGCAAAGCCAGTTGCAATTTCGATGGAGAGAGTGGAGTCAGTTCACTTAAACTCAGAACCAGAAAGAGCAACAGAGATAATTCTAATGATGATGGATCTAGTGGCCAAACATAGTGGAAGACATGAGATCATTGTTTATAAGATAGCCACAAGATAGTCTTCAATTCATCTGTAAGTCCCAATTTATACATGCCACACAAAAACCACGATGCATGATCTAGTAAAGCCCACAAGAAATGATTGCATAACTTTGAGAACGATCAAAAGGACATGATGCAGCTACAATTGACCTCGCAGGTGAAGTAGAATCTATAGATGTATCAGATTCTGAATCATACATTGGATCTTATTATCTACAATCACGGACAGCCTATGACCCATACGGATATGAATATGGTGCGTCTGAGACATTGTCTTTCTATAACTACTATCCTATACAACCTGAAACACCTTACAAATCAGATTTTGCTACTGGCATATTCGAATGAACCCCTTCACAACTGTATTATCAAACAAATGATATTTTCCATAACTAGAGCTTCAGCGAGAGATCCAAGACCAGCTATAATCCGGGGCAGCGCGTACCTTATAAGTTCAGTGTACAAGACTACAACGCCATGTAAGAAGAGTAGACTGATGTGCCTCCTGAGTATGTAAATGATCCCAACATCTACGAGAGATATCAATACTCCATCAGATTTTAGATGACGAAATATATATTATACATTAAATATATTTAATTGATTGTATGTTTTGTATTTCACAATTTTTTTTACAAATATACTACTACATCTACTTTAATTGCATTTCATGATATATTTAGGATCTATTTAGGATCAAGAAGCAGCATTTAACATGTACCTAATGATAAAAACATCAAGGATGTTAACCCTAATAAAAACATCAAGAGACATCGAGAAACACCAAATTAAAGTTAAAATCATTCAAAAAATAAAAAAATTTGACATTTCATTAAATGTTAAAAAATTAAAAAAAAAGAAAACAGGCATGCTGGTTTGATGACCGGCATGCCATGGCATATCGTTTGTCGATATTGTACCGTAACATACCGAATCGATGGCTGACCGGCATTGGTACCAGTACTGATTCAACCAACCTTGGTTTTAATACATATTTAGTTTAACTATTCCGCAAAGGAATGAGCATATGGAATTAATGTGTCAAAATAAAAGTCTAGGGTAATTCAATGCTTGGAATTTGATAATAGCTCAGACACACATTTATGGCTTTTTTTAATGGAATGACATATCTTGTAAGTTTTAGAAGTTGGGACTTGCATGGTTGTTAATAAGTTCTAAAGCCATGCAAGTGGAAGAACCATGAAAAAGTTATTCAAGATCCACTGAACTAGTACTAGGGCTTGTAACCAGTACGATACGGTATGGATCCATACCATTCCGTTCTGGGACATACCGAAACAATAAGAGGGAGAGAAAGCACCACGGTATGGAACCGTACCATTCCGTTCTGGGACATACCGAAACAATAAGAGGGAGAGAAAGCACCTTCCATCCAAGTTCCAAGCACCTTCCATCCAATTTCCAAGCACTTCCAATGCCTCGACACTGCCCTCCTAGCCAAGCAATGAAGGATGAGGGTCTCGGGATCTCGCTTTCCCCGTTCATGGCATCCGCAGTCCGCCATACCAACTATAGCAGCCAAGCAATGAAGATAAGGGGGCGCCGCAAGGTCGTGTTGGGCTTCAGGGGGGAGAGAGGCAAAGAGGGAAAGTTGGAGAGAGAGAACTGAAGAGGGGGAGAGGATCTTCTTCTAGGGTTTCAATAGGAGGGTTTTTTTTTGGGGGGGGGGATTGGGATGCGTGATGAGGCTCAGAATGAATCTTGAGAGCATTTAAAAAACCAAACAAAGGGTCTCAGGGTCTTTTAGAATACTGAGCAAGGCTGAACCGACCCTCCAGCCATTCCGGTTCTTGACCGATTCGGCGCAATACAGCCTGAACTGCCAAGTCCTGGTCAATTCAGCCTTCCTTAGTTGTGAGTAAAGAGAAAAGAGAGTCTATCGAGATAGGATCTTCGATTTATGACTAAACATAAGAGATAGTTGTGCGATGCATATGATAGTGTAAATGCAAGGCTATAATTAAAGAGGATAGGGAGTCAAGAATATCCAATTAAAGAGAGGAGAGAGAATCTACTGAGATAGAACGTGTGAACTATTTGATACATATCATTAAAGCTAAAAGATAAAGAAACAACGGAAGAGGAAGTAAATATGTTTCCTTTTTTATTGTTAGTTAACATGATTCTTTTTTTTAATGTACGAGGCATGTGAGGAAACAATGTGGAGGCCAAGGACAACGGGAGCGATTGTGTTTCTCTTTTTTTTTTTCTTTCTTTTTTCGGCATGGGGATTGCAAGATAAGGTGAGGCATCAAAGCCAGCCCCAACCCTTAAGAATTATATACAATAGATCAAATTTGTCATATCTAGAGTGCTTTTAATACGAACTGTTACAGTACATGAAACCTCGATTGTGTTGAAAATATATCCAGATTCAAAACACCAATCAATTGCAACCGACATATATTACATCCATTATAATACTAATATGTAACTATTTTGGCCACTGTTGTCTGATGATATCCTACATTGAAGAGTTTAAACACAAAAGAAATAGTATTTTAAAATGAATTCCTCAAAAAAAAATCATTTTACTGAGCAATTTAAATCAAAAAATAAATTTATAATTAATTTATAATATTTTTGTATCAAAATTATAATAAACGATGATAATTTGAGACCATCACTATTATAAACCCATAGAAAAATTGTTATAATCATGTCAATACATTGTCCTTAGCAACTCATGCGCCCTCGCACCCCCCCCCCCAAAAAAAAAAAGAAAGGGGAAAAAGTTAGAATTCCAATTCCTTCCCGGACAGCATCAGAGATTAACATAGCTGCAGTTGAATGGATGGTTAATAGATGATAAATTAAGCATTCATATTTTGTTCACCCACAGATTATGAATTTGACGATCAAGAAATCAGTGGAATGATTGAG
Organism: Phoenix dactylifera; assembly: GCF_009389715.1. Taxonomy (NCBI): domain Eukaryota; kingdom Viridiplantae; phylum Streptophyta; class Magnoliopsida; order Arecales; family Arecaceae; genus Phoenix; species Phoenix dactylifera. Next base: position 12,550,525 of record NC_052397.1, read on the forward strand.
TTTGCATTTTATGCCCAAATTATGTATATGCCTAAAGTCTTCTCATTCTTCCCCTACCTCCGTTCCTTCTGTTTCATTGTGAGAGACAGGATGCAAGTACCGTAAAATGGTTGCAAGGTTATCCAATTTATGTAATTTTTATGTAGAGTAGGTACTATTTTCATGTTCAATCTTCATTAATGAATTCACGAAGAATATGATAACACTCCCATAAATAAATAGCCTATAATGATGTCAAAAGAACCCAACTACAACAAACCTAGTTGATCCCAACATATCCGGACCCATTAGCAAAGTTCAAGAAAAAAGGTAAGACTGAGGAAGTTTGACAACATGCATTAATTAAATATTAGGAAGTATACCTGGTTCCAGTTATTGTCATAAACTGCTGAACTTTGTCACGATGTCCTCTTCCCAATTTATGCTGTCGACAGTACATACAAATTTATTGAGAAGAAGTAAGACCTCACTCAAGTTAAAAGAGCTAGCCAAAATTAAAAATTTCTTTTTCAATTGTTAGAGACAGAGTTCAAGCCTGCAGCATAGTTCACAGCAAGAATATTTACAACCATGAGATCCAACATAGTTCACCCAAAAATAAATAAATAAATAACCAAGACATTAATGAAATGAAGGCGCACAAGTAACTCAGCAGCCAATACATGTTCTTTAGATTTCAATTTTTCTTGAAATAGCTTCAAATTGATGAAATGAATTCCTCTTATGCATTTGGCTTGAAGATTTTAACTATCGAAAACCCCAAAACTTACTGCAAATAAGAAATCTTTGACTGCACAGAAAACCTCTCGCCTTTTATTGTTTCACAAAGAATTTATAATCCAGAAGTATATACATAACTTTGTACTATTCATGGGTATAAAATATATACATAAATCTCCCTCATCCCATCAACTTAAGCTTTTGGGACAAGCGGTGATTTTAATATGGGATCGGAGTAGAGATCCTGAGTTCGAACCCTGTCTCCGCACTTTGTAACCTCATGATTAAAAATTTCACATGTTGAGCTCACCCATTAAAGAAAAGTCCGGCCCACATGTGAGGAAGTGTAAGAAAATATAAAATATATAAATAAATCTACCTCATCTACCTTTTAGGACATGTGGTGATTTCAACAATGGGTATCTCAAAAAATTCGCATTAGGAAGACGATTTATATATATGACCATTTATATAAATCAACAAAGGAGGAATTCCCAAGCAATAACACTGCTTGAAAGGAAAAATAATACAAACAATATAGATAAAAGAGGAAAGAAAAAACCTTCTTGAGAATAAAGAAAAATGGGAAAAAGAATCACAGCCATGAAATGGGAATCTCTGACCAAGAACTGAACGAGAGATCGATTATAGAGTGGAAAAATCACACGATACTAACCATGTTGAGTTCGTCGAGGAAGCCCTAGAAATCCGAAAAGGAATCGTTCGAGAAGGCGTCCGAGAGAGGAGAATTAGGGTTCGGAGATATCTTCCTTCCTCTCTCTCCACCCCCCTTTTCTTTCTTCCTCTCCGCGCCCCACTCACTTGGCCCCGAACCAGCGTCTCGAAGGGAGAGTGGAGTTATTTCCGCCTCAATACATAAAATGCCCTAATTTTTCCTTTATTACCAAGGCATTTAATTCCATTTTTTGTAATATATAGGCAAAAGGGGGGCTATTTCGTAAAATGGATCGTGAGAGGACGGCGACGGAATAGTTGGAGCGGTACTTGGGGCGAAATACCAGGTGCGCTCCGCCCGTTGATGTCTGATGAGAAGCTGTCCTCGCGGCCGTTGATTCAAGAACGGACGGTTTCAAATAGATGGGTCCGAGGGGCTGCGTTCTATGGGCCCGGAGACGAGCTATGCCTATGGATGATGCTCATTTTGGATGTAGCACTACGTTACGCCTAATTCCATGGTTGGAATCATGGACATGACGCGTAGGATGGGACCCTCCCGTCATATCGTGTGGCGCCCTTGGCAAACGCTGGGGACGGACCCTTCATAAGCATACCTTAAGATAGAAACAAAGTTCGTCAAAATACAAACTTGAATTCACATATTCGTGAGATATTTTCCTTGATGAAGTCCTACATTAATAATTGTGCTAACTATAAAAACAATGTAATTGCTCAAACATTAAAATCAATGCATTATATGATTGTGTTGATTCTAGATGCATGATAAGTTAAAAAATATATTTTCTATTTTCTTGGAATCTAAAGTAAGATGGATAGGAATGTAGGCTTGCACTAAGGAGCTAGTGGCAAATGTGATGGATGTACCAATGATATATGATATAGATGGGGGAGAAAATATAATAGAATCTCTCCACTAGCATTTTTGCAATAGAGTCTTTCTCATATGTGGATATCATATAAACGATTTTCATCATAGCTAAGATCTTGCTCTATATTACATTAAGTACCCATTTAATAAAGAAATAGGATGAGTTTTATTATCTGATTGAGAGAAGCATATTAATCAAAATACTTTGCTCCGATGTAACAAAGAATTAGAAAAGAAACCGTGAGTACTCTGGGAATTTGTCCAAGTGGACAAATTTTTTTCTATGGAGAGTATTGGATACTACTAGGTACCTAAATTATGTTCATATTGATGCATAAGATTGGACATAGCACCTATTAAACTGTTGAGATGGGTAATGACTCCATTGATATCCTCCTTTAATACAAGTAATCCACCATACAAAGCACCATCAAGGATAGAGATGTAAAATGGGCGTTGTCACGCCCCGAACCCGGGGCCCGGGGCGCGAGCAGACGCCGCGCACCTGCAGGGCGGACCCCGCAGGCACGCAAGGCAGATAGATCAGATCCAACATCAATAGCTAAATAAAGATAAATTCCAACTTTCAATTCAAATGTCTACATATGCAAATGTCAAAGGAGAAGTCAATATCCACTAGTTAAATACATCATGATCACTCCATCCCATAATCCCCATAGTCATATATCATCACCTGTAAAAAATATAAATAGTAGGAGTGAGCTAACAGCTCAGTAGGCAACATCATATAGTAAAGTCATCATATAACATGTCATGATACATATGAAAAACAACTAAAACTCATAAATCCAAAAATCCACACGATAACCCGTAAACCCAATCCAAGACTCAAAATAACTCAACCGCATGACTACGGCCACATCACCCAGTGGCATGGTTACACTGAAGTGCCAATACAACTCTCCGAAGAGCCGCTCCACTGAGCTAACGCACCACTGTGCTGCACCCCCTGGTGCCAATCTCACGCTCCACCGAGCTGCTCCGAAGAGCAAAATGCACCCCTGTGCCGCCACTATTCTATCACCGGTGGTCGCGGTGTCGGAACTAGTTTCTCAGTACAAATCGACAGGGCCAACGTATCATCCCATTGGTGGGGCCTAGACTATAGTCACGCGGATTTTTAAAAATCAATAAATCAACTTTCTATATCAAAGTCATAATCATACTCCCAACAGTAAAGCACATAACAATTTATGAAATTAAATATTTAATTCTAATTCTAACACATATTGCCAATAATAACACATAATATCAACATATGCAAGATACATGTTAAAATTCTACTTTAAAGCAATAGATCACCTACCTGGGCTCGCTTAAAAATCCCTGCCACAGATATCACGAACCCCTGATTAAACATAAATATTAATTATTTAATTAATTAAGAAACATAATTTAAACTAATTCCAACCCCTTAAACTCCTAAGTTCATAAATCCCAGAATGGGCCCCCAATATCAAACATAGACCCTAAGAACAAGTAAACTAAATCCCAAAAATCAGAATTCTTTAAACCCAAACCAATTGTGGCCCAACACAGATTAGGCCCAAATGAACCAAACCAGATTACAGGTCCAGATCAGATCTCAGGCCCAAACCAACCCAGCCCACAGATCCAATTAGATCCAACTCAGCCCAACACAGACCCCCAATCCAAATTCTTGACTCAGATTCAGACCCTAATCAAAACCCATTCACGGAATGGGTGGAACCGGTTCACAGTTTAGACCCGGTTCAAAGTCTGGTTCACAATTAAGGCACGGATTTCAAAGCAAGGAAAAACCCAGGCCGAATAAGGAAGAAGAAGAAGAAGGAAGAGAAGAAGAAAGAGGAAGAGAAGAAGAAGAAGAAGAAGAAAGAAGAAGAAGGGGAGGAAAGGAAGAAGGGGGGTGGCTGGTGGTTCCGGTCGGCCCTCGGCGGTCGACCGTGGCCCTCGGCGGCGGCGCTCGGCTAGCCGCCGTCGGCTACCCCACCGTCACGAGCGGCGGAAGAGAAGAAGAAGAAGAGGAGAAGGAGAGGAAGAAAGGGAGGAAGAGAGAGACCGGGGTTGGGAAGCCCGACCCCTGTTCACCCACCTCCGGCCGAACTCGTTTCGGCCGGATTGACCCCAGCCGGCCACCATCGGCCGGCCAAACTTCACAAAAAAATCTTCCGAAACAGGGGAAGGTAAAACCGAATGACTCCCCATCTTTTCTCTCCCCTTAAATCCATAAAAAAAATTAGATAGGTTGTCTTCCTCACCTCCGGTCGTCGACGAGTGGGTTCCCGGCGGCGATGGCGGCTCCGTCGGCGACAGTGGCTCCGGCAATCCTCTCAAGGAAGGGGAAAGAGGAGGGGAGGAAAGGTTGGATTTTTTTTTTTTTTTTAGAGGGATGGGGGGAAAGGGATGGGCTGGGATGGGGTTCTCAGAGAAGAGAAAGAGGGAGAGAGAGAGAGAGAGAGAGATTGATTCGCGGGGGAGGGGGGGAATCTGCTGGCCGTTCGGCCGGCGTGGTCATCGTGGGAAGACCACGATGAACAGACTGAAGTCGGCATCCAAGGAAGACCATTGCCGACTTCAGTTCATTGGGCCCAAGGACGGGCCCAATTTCAGGTCTTTACAGGTGCATGGCCTGCAAATAGTTTCCTGATCTGAAGGATAGGACATCTTACTATATTCTAGAAGTCGGCAAGTTTGCATCCAAATCCATCTATCAACAATGATATCTTGAACTATCTCCTTGATAGAAACATGTTTATTGGTCCACATGCAAGTGAAGCTCTAATTGTCAAACATGGAAACCAACATAATGATGTACTATTTATATTAGAAATAGATATGGTCACACATATAAGACTCGGTGCCCAAGCTGTAGCTTGAAAGAATTTTAGATATAATTATTTTTATAAAACTATTAATAATTAATTAATTAATATCAAAAAAATTTGTACGAACAATTTTCACAAAAAAAATGTCTAACATAGTTCGGAGTTCTAGTGACCATAATAACGTATGACTAAAAGTTTGACAATGCATTAATCAATAGTTGTGTGAGGATACTGGAATAATGGGGATTGAATTATAAGATATAGCTTGTTCATGACTTGAGATAGATGGTTGTCACTTATATGAAAGTCCGGCTCCGGTGCAAAGTCCTATTCCTCTACTAAAATTGTATGATTGCCACCTGATTGTTAGCCACCGACATGTCTCCTTTGACTATCGGAGTTGCAAAAACAAGTTCTTCCTCCCTTGATTAGAGCATGCTGAGCTTAGGAGTCTTCGTGGGGATGACCACAAAACAAAGGCATTTCGGGATTAGACTGAAAAGGTATAATGAAATGGTCAACGCTTGTGTGAAAAATAATAACCATTATTTATCAATATATACTTGGGGGGGTGGTGTGGGAGGAATGGAGTATGAGATACTTTCTCTTCCCCCTAATGGAAAACATCTAAATAGATAATTGGCAAGTCAAATGTCATATCCTAATGCATGCATGGGAGGCATTGGCAAAGCATGTGTATAAAAAAGATTGAAAAGAAGAGGGAGGGAGTAAAAGAACAGTGATAGAGAGAATGTGGTGTGAATGTTGTATCTTGTAGAATCCTTGAGAGCCTTCACAATGCATAGCTCTTCTAGCTCCACTGCCTCCTCGCAACACAACATGACTTTCTTGAAGCCCTCCCTCATTTAAGAGTCAGACTGACATGCAAGGGATTGAACATTCTTTTATTTTTTTCTCTATCGAGATGGAAGGAGTAAAGGACTATTATAGAGGCCCTAGGAGGAGGATGAGCTAAGCTTACCCACCATTCAAAATTGAAATTATGGCACTATAAAAACGTAGAGAGGGAAGAGAGAAGAATCTTTGAGAATATTTTTGTATATTCCAACAAGTACAAGAGAGCCCACCTATTTATAATTGACGGTGGCCATACAAGAATGGTAAACAATCAATTGACGATGTCAATTGACGGTGACTATACAAGAATGGTAAACAGTCAATTGATGGTTCATATACACCAACATCCTCCCTCAAACTCAAAATGGTGATGAGAAAGCCAACTTGAGTTTGCTAACCAACTCACGATGACGCCCCAGTAGATGGGTCTTCGTAAAAATATCTGCAAGCTGATCTGCCTAAGCAACATGTATCAACCGAATAGTGTTCTACTTGATATGATGCCGAATAAAATGAAAATCTATCCCAATATGCTTTTTCCACTCATGAAATACATTATTATGAGCAATTTGCATGGCACTTATATTATCATGATGAAGAGAGAAACTACTAGTCAAAAGAACATCCATGTCATGTAGTAGCTATCGAAGCCATAAAAACTTAGAGATATTATCTACCAATGCACGATACTCAACCTCCGTACTAGAACGAGAGACTACCGTCTGTTTCTTACTTTTCTAAGAGATAAGAGAGAAACCGAGCAAAATTATGGATGTGAAATTATTATATTCATAACTTTTGAGTGAAATTATGCATAATGGATGAATTTAATGTATAGCATGTTGTTACTGAATATGTTATTTTGGAATATTATGACAATATATAATCTTATTATGGATATGCTTGATTGATTTAAATACCACATAATTTTAGAACTGAAATATGAAATCTAGATATATTTAAATTTTGACTTGAGTGTATTTAGGACCCCACCAATGTGGTTTAATATATTGGCAGATATTTTGTCCTAAAGGTTATATTGCAAGATGATGTACGACATACCGCAAGTAGATACACAATTTGAAGGGCTTTGCTGCAAGATGATGTGTAGCTCACCACAAGAAGATGTGCAATATTATAACCCTGTCGTAGAAAATATGTGGTCATAGCCCAGAATTGATAAAATGAAGCGAATAATTAAAAGTATTAAAATTCATGAACAAAAATTTAGTTTTTGAAAGATTTGATTCGCATGATAGTATTATATATGTTTATTCTGCAAATTATTATCTATTTGATTGTTTGATTTATTTTGCTAAAAAAATCATTGCTTACTAGATTGTCTAACTTATTATATGATTTTTTATTTTTACAGATTCAGAGAAATAGTTCAATCGGAGTTTTCAATATAGAAGAGCGACTAGCAGAACTTTGGCATAGATTATCTTAGATTAGATTATATTTAAATTGATGTATTATCTTAGAATATTGTTAAAATTATGAAACATTTAAAATTTGAGTTAGTTATTGAAATAAAGTTTGAATATTATTATTTAAAGTTATTCTACTGCATGTTTATAATATCATGATGAGATGCCTTACATGCTTGTAGGAAGAGTTTTCTATGAGTATGCGGTGGTTGCTGCGACCCTCGATTCGTGAACTTAGATTGGGGGCGTGAGAGTTGTGATGTAGGTTTCTATTTTTCTTTAAAGGAGATAATTCTTGGTGAAATTTTGTTACGCAATAACAATTAACAAAAGTTGAGGACAAACTTTAAAACATATCAGAATTTACTTACGTAAGCTTATGTTCTCTCATGGGCAATTATACTATTATTTCCATAATAACTTCACATCTCAAATTTTGATCAAAAAAGATTTTGCGGTTTTGGATAATTATATAAGGAGTGTTGTTTATAAGAAACTCTCAGTGATCTACCTTCACATACAATTTTTTTATAAAAAAAATGATTCTCCATTATTTATAAACAAAATAATTTTTTTTGTTATGTTTTTATTGTTGTTTGATTAACTACCATCTTTTATAAAAACAGGTTAACAAAAGAAATGAAGTATAGTTTGTTATCTACATTGATGTTGAAAAATGTGATTGGAAAATAAAAATAATGCTTTCGAGTATGTGGGATTCCATAAACCTGAATATGAAAAATCAGTTGACTAGTGTTGATTGTATATTTCTTGACAAGGAAGCAATTAAATTGTCTACTTGTTTTCTTGATTATATGTTTTCCTTGCTAAACTAGCATGTGTATATAGATGATATATCTCTTGTATATGTTGGGAACTTATATTTAAGCATCCATATGAAAAGAGAATGCTAGTCAGTGCAGAAGCCTTCTTACCAAAGAGAATATGTATTATTTAGAAAAATTTAATATAGCGCAAAATAGAAAAAAAAGAAAGCAACTGTTCATCAATTTATGATCTACATGATGGATAATTATACAACATACGGACAATAGCATTGGCGCTATAGCTCTGCACAAGTTCAATTTATTAATTTCAGTAAAGTCCACTCAAGAAAGCATAATAATATTTATTCGACAAGTATGCCTACAAAATTATTGCCTTATTCCAAATAAATATCGATAGCAGTATAATTATATAATACTTTTTTTTTGGGTCATGCAGATGCTATTGGCCATTTTGTAGCAATTGGTCCACTTGATCAGTTGTATATCAGAGAAAAATTAGTTTACAAAAGAAATTTGGAAATAGAAAACTTAAAGTGAGCCAATTTAACTTTTGTTCTTTGCAAAAATATTTATATTTTTTTTCTTTCTTTTTTAACCTTGCACCATCAAATTTCATTTGGGTGGTAGAAACGAAGTGCTAGCTATCACTCTGGGGTAAATTAGCTTAATAATTTGATGAAACTATTAACTGCAAAAATGAATGAGGAGGGCTAGTTGTAGTAATCTAGGCTGGATGATCGTAAAAACATACATAGGAAGCTTTCTTCTTTTTTTCTTATAAAAAAAATAGCCTTAAGTATGTTAACAGTTGGGTTTCCAAGAATTTTCTTTGTGTTTAGAAAAAAATTGTCCATCCACTACCTCTGAATCAAAATATTACATGAATTTATAGATTGAGAAAATTATCAACTATTAGAATAGGTTGACTATTAGAATAGGTTACTATGAAATAGTTTTGCCTTCTATTCAATCTATATAAAAGTCATGCGTTGTTGCTTAAATATGTACATCTGTTAATGCACAGATTGGAAATACAAAATGCTTCGATTGTATTCATGGCAAATGATGGAGAGGTCACTTATGATCCCTATTAGGAAGCAACAGCTAATAGAAAAGAAATCAAGGATTTATTGGAACTAGATCCAAACAAATTTCACATACAATATGAAGCCACAAAAAATATTGCAAATGCTCCAGCATTTAGATTATAAAATATGTAGCATAGGTTGATATGGAATGTATTTGAGGATACAACCCGAGTATTAGACTTTTTGTAGAACACTTTCTTTTTGCAGGGATTTAATTTACATGTAGGGCTATTTTAAAGACGATCAACAGTTCCTATAGTGGCTGCATAAAGCGTGCTATGACTACAAAGCTTCCATAAAAATTTATGGAGACAATTTATGGTGTAGTGGAAGAAACAATCAGCCTCCCATACCATGGTAAAATTATGTTACTTCTGCCTTTTCTTTTTTTTTAAAAAAAATATTCATAGTTCAACATTAAAATAATATTTTATTAACATTTGTAAAAGTATAAGTTGGATGTAAATATTGAAGATAAAACTGGCATTGTCAATTTCGTAATATTAGGAAAATTAGCTCAATAATTAATCGATATGCCGGTAATTAACCTTGCTACTGACAGAAGATTTGATAGATTCATCCTACCTCATGTTATTAAAATGATACTCACTCTCACCTATATATTTCAGATTACATTTGAATTGCAAAATTTTGATACCAATGCAGTTAGTTTTAAAGTGACAAAAAAATTTTGGGAAGGGAAATTAGAAGCACCTGATCTGCAACAGACTTTCAATGCTGGCTCTTCTTCCTCTCAGCTTCTAGAGGGAACTATTACCTCAATTCTTGAAAAATAAATTCTTACTGAACTTTTCAAAAATGAAACTCCCCAAAAAAAAACCTTGCATGTGAATAAGTAATATATCTTTGACACCAATCATTTTGTATTGCAGTAACTGTAGTTATTGTAAATTTAGCTTTCTTGAAGCTTCTTGAATTGTCATTGTTCCCCTTTTTTATTAAAAATGTAGGAACCTAGCTGAGCTCCCTTCGAAAGAAAGAATATGCACGAGGTAACCTAGCATGCATAGATGTTATATCGTAAACATGGCTTCCCCTTGGTTCCTAAATATTTTCTTTTTTTTTTTTTCTTTCCAGCTCATCCAACAAAATATAGAAAAAATGATGAATGACTATTAGAGAATGTATAATGCTCATGCAGAATTTGGCATCGAGCTAGGCTAATCAAAGTAGAATCACAAAGTGTTGCTACACATTGTCGATTTAGGCTCTCACTTCTCCTATTTTTTGGTGTTATCTTTTCCCTTTGTGAGTGCATATATATATATATATATATATATATATATATATATATATATATATATATATATATATATATATATATATATATATATATATATGGGTAGCCATCAACTAAATATTACTAGTTTTTGAATCCATTAGAATAATGTAGCGTAGCATGGCTTTGCTGCTAGTTGTTCATTTTATGAACTCAATACATAGTATTTTATTATAGAATTTGTTTTACCCCAGAATATTATTTGATGTAAGATTGAAAGTATTAAATTTGTTATGAATTTAGTTTGATTAATTTTGATATTACATGATTTTATATATCTTTTGATTTGGAACATGAAACTTATTTTTTTTTTGTGAAAAAGAGCTTTGATTCGAGTTGGTTTTGGACTTACAGGTTGACTACTATGGATATCTTGCTAGTGGAGGTTATATGTTGACATATCGTTATCTTTCCAATGGGTGTTATATTGACATATCGATATCGTACTAGTGAGAGTTATATGTTGGTATATGAACACTCTCCTAGTGGAGGTTATATGCGGGCATATCGATATGCTGTCGGTAAAGATTATATGTTGGCACATAGATACCCTGCAAATGGAGTCTGTACATTGGCATATCAATACCCTGTCAACAGAGGTTATATGTTGGCACGCTGCAAGAAGATGGTCGGTATCATGAAAAGAATTTTGCCATAGGAATAATATCGGTGTAGTTTATGGCCGATGAGATAAACTTGATTATTGCCAAAAAAATATGGATTTATGAATTCAAGCTTAAATTTTAAGAAAGATAGGATTTACATGTTTGATGTTTTGATAATGTTGCATATCTAGATCTGGTTTTGAATTGATGTATTCCATATACTTATTTTTAGTAAAATTATTATATATCTTATTACCTAATTTATCTACTTAAAATATGTATATTATATATATACACCAAACTTACAGCAATGCTGGTATACTTTGAGGCACTTTGACAATTCGAAGATCAATTAGTTGCAAATAATATCAATCTAGTAGTGTTATGGTATGCTTTTCCTAAGCGCTTCAAAGAAGGTTCAGATACTAGAATGCTCTAAAGAATACTCAAATACTAGAATGAACTATTTATTTTAAATAGTAATTTCACTATTTGTCATAGTAAAGTTACTTTTTTTATATAGGGTTGTGCTACAATACTGCTATTGTACTATTGCTATAGTACTGCTACAGTATTGCTACAGTGCTACTACAGTGAAAATCTATAAAATATCGAAAGAGAAGATTAAAATATAGATTTAAGTGGAAAATGTCTTTAACTGAAAAGGAAACTTACTAGATGATGTAGCACATCGAATCCCTTATAGATACTGATGTACAGCTCAAGCAAACTTTGATTTCACACATCTACTAGTAGAGCACCTAGAATATTACACTCAAATACTAGATAGAAATATATAATAGTAGTGGACAAGAAGGTGGTAGAGTAAAAGGATGATGGAGGGAATGGAGTAGCACTGAAGGAGTGGTAGTAGTAATGGAGAGGCTAGTGAAAGGTTGGTCTGGTTGAGGACCAATGGGAGTCAAGGATCGATGCCTGATGCCTCCCCCTTTCCTCTTTTTATAGAGGTGGAGGTCGTGCATCAAGTTGCCATGGAATTGAAATGGTTCGAAGTTTGGAGGAAATTTTGTTATAGCTATCACATCAACAACACACTCTATCTTGGAATCTTATTGTGTAGCAATCACATCTTCATCCTATTTTGAAATCTAATTGTGTGGCCATTACATCTTTATCCTTTTTTGGAATCTTACCGTGTAGCCATTACATCAGTGTCTTATCTTTGTCGCTGTAGAGGAATCCGATTGTGCTTCCATCACATCCTACATGGTGTCTTTTTCTTTGTTAATCATGCTTCTATTTGGAGGCTGGGGGAGGTTTTTATTTGGTTCTTTTGTCTATATTTTGTTTGGAGTTTTTTGGTGAAATTTATTTTATATCTTCGTTGCTTGGATTTTACTCCTTTTAGTCTCTTAGTCTCAGGTCATATCTTGAGTGATCGAACAAGTTTGTAATGCCTTCGTTTTCTTCGTATTTGAGGGATGAATGGTATGTCACCCCACTTGGAGATGCTAATTGTCCTAGCAAGATTTGTTGTCCTGAGGACATGGCCGATGTAGAGGCTTGATAAACATGTCTCCGTACATCTTATTAAGAGGATGAGGGGATTGCCGAACTATCTTAAACATGATTCTATGGATTTCAATTTGGAGATCTTTTTTGGATAAGTTAAACTTTTTGTTTTTCAAGTCATAACTAACTTGTAACTCAACCATGTATAAATTATGGTGTTTTTTTTAGAGTTCTTTCTAGTAGATACCCTTGAATAATTAGTTTTTCAATGAATAGATTCCATTTCTTGACATATGTTTCTTAAATGAAAAAAGTGAAAATTGATCAATTTTTATGTTAAACTCCCACTTGAGTATCTAAGGCTGGCTTGTCTCAGCACAAAATCTCATGAGGCTAAACTCATCGAGAGTAGAGTATACTTTGCATACTACCTCTTTTATTTTGTTTGAGAGCATATCTGGTGTGGCCCCGAATTTCAACTACCAGTTCTGGTAGAACCATACGGGTAAGAGGCTGATATGGTTTGAGAATTTTACGAATCATGAATGCTTAAAGTCAGAAGTTTAGATATAAAAAATATTTATCTAGGTGTCTTGATAATCCCAATGATTAAATGTTTCAATCCTATGATTTTTGACCACTATATTTTTAGTGGAGTTGGGATTAAGAAAAGGATCCCCATCATTTAAGGAATATATCCTCTTTATGGAGAGTTTGAAAAATGCATACTCATGAGGACAGCTATAATTATGATGGATGCTGGCACTTCGAGTTTGAGTTAGAATTAACTCATAGAAAGCCTGATTTTCTTCTTATTTTAGGAACATAAAGGCTTCCTTTCGGTACGTATATTAGGAAGTCTTTGATAGTGGAGTTTAGATCATGTAACTTCAAAGGGGAGAATTTTTCTTTAGCTTTGGATATGTAGGGGCAAGGTGGTTCTTTGATCATTGGTGTGGATGGTGTCATAGGTATAGGAGTTTTCGGGCATCGAGTTGGAGATGGTATTGGAGAGAGATTTTCTTGAGTTGCAATCTCCTTGGGGGGATTTTCCCTCTTGAACATTTTCCTAGAGGCTAATAAATCTTCTTGCAGTTTTGAAGTTTTTTTGATAATGGCAAGAATCTCCCTTTTCAATAAATCTAGCATTTTTGGTGGTTATGTTGCCATTTCATAAATAATATCTTGAAGTCTTTGTCTAAAACTTCTTGAAAGAACTTGACTATGGAGGGCATTTTGATTTTTATTATCGCTTCAGTATGTTATTCTGTCCATGCTGGCGGATTCTTCTTTAGTATGTCCTTTAAGACTTTTCTATACTTTGCAAAAGACTTGTAGAAATTTGATATATAGTTGAGACATCCCAAAAAATTTTGTAATTATTTTTTATCTTTAATTTCATCAGAAAATTTATCAACGAATGGGATAACTCTGTTAATTGAAGATATTTGATCGTATTTCATCTTACATTCTAAGAATTGAATCTCTATTTGAAATAATTTTATTTTTCTTACACAGACTACTTGTGAGGCCCAGCCTCACTAGGCTGGCTTGTTGGCCCAGCCCAGCATTCAAATGCAGCTCGAACGCCCATCTGAACTAGAACTAGGACAGAGCCCTAGCTAAGCACGGCAGAAAAGGATAAGTCCTCCTCCTCCTCGGACTCTGCTAGAGACTAGGAAACCCCAGTCTCCGCTCTATATGAGCTCCACCCCATCCTCTCCATCCCCCCCACCAAAAAGCCAACCCTAATTGAAGTCTCTCACCAAATTTTTTCTTGAATTCCTTTGTGATCGTCGATCGTGCCGCGCCGTCGCCGTGTCTAAATGCCACTGGAAACCAGGTAAGGGGCCAACCATCTTCGATTTACTCATCTCATCCTTTTTCCGAACTATTTGGATCTTTGATTCTGGCTAGCGATCGCAGAAATTTGGCCGAGAGGGGTAACGCCCTGTTTTCCTCTATTTCAGTAGACCGACCCATATCTTTCTTCAATTCGGCTATTTCGACCACCGATGCTCGTCGTTGAGCTCTTCCTCCAATCTCCTGTAGTGGTAGGAGACCATGGCCAGAGCTTCAGCCATTGGGATGTTTGATTTTATGGGTTAAGAAAGCAAAACCCCAATTTTGGGAGGGTTTTGTCTTGCTGTCGACCGTTGGTTGCCGTCGGCCACCATCCACAATGGGCAGCCGTAGGTCCTTGACCCCAAGCATCACCAACAGCCACCCCCTTCCCTCCCTCTTCCTTGATTAGAGAAAGAGAAGTTTGTTCTCTTTTCTCTCTTTTCTTTTCTCTCTCTTTTCCATGCTTTCTCTCTCTACTTGGATCTATCTGCTCTCTCTAGAATAGTTGGATCCAGTAGGAAATCTTTTGAGTGATTTTGATTTTGAATAGTTAGTGAAGAGTTCTAATCTAGGATCGTCGGACGATGTGTCAGCTTCCACCTTAGCTCATGTCAAACACTATTAGATTTGATCATCGTGATCTTTGTTGAACCATTTGTGTCCTATTTCGAGCATGATTTGATGAATTTCACTTTGATCGGGCCAATTGGGATGTCGAGCACTCTTGCTTGGTTAGCTCTATGAGGATGTTAGAATTTAATTTTTTTATAATAATTATGATATTTTTTTTAAAAAAATATAATTTTTGAATATTAGGCTTTGAGAAGAAATTTTGGGATTAATTGAATCTATTAGTTGGATTGTGTTTGCATGGTAAGTAATATTTTACCTTTTAATAAATTTATCATCAATCATTAAATTATTATATTCATGACTTTGAGTGGTATTATTCATGATGCATGAATTTGATAGATAGTATTTACTATGTAATATATTATTTTGAAATATTATGACGATATATAATCTAATGATGGATATGATTGATTTATTTTGATACTTCATGATTTTAGAACTGGCATATGAAACCTAAAACTATTTGAATTTTGACTTGGCTATGTTGAGGACCCTGCCAATGGGGGCCAATATGTTGGCATATAATTTATTCTGAAGATTGTATCCAAGATGATTAGTAACATCCGTTAGCATACCAATGATCTTGAAGGACTTTGCTACAAGATGATGTGCAGCTAACCGCAAGATGATTAATCGGTATTATAACCCTTCCATAGAATGATATAGTCATAGCTTAGGATCGATAAGATGAAATAAATATTTGAAAGAATTTGAATTCATGAATAGAATTTTTAAAATTTTAAGAAGAATGTGATTTGTATATTGGTATTGCATATATACTTATTTTCTATAAATTATTATTTATCTGATTGCCTGATTTGTTTAGCTAAATCAATCGTTGCTTACTGGGTTGTTTAGCTCATTATACGATTTTTTATTTTTTTTGGAGATTCAGAGAACTAGCTTATCAGGATTTTCAATATGGAAGAGTGACTAAAAGAATTATGGCATATGTTATCTTAGATTAGAGCTTATTTATATTGATGTTTTACCTTAGACTAATGTTAGAATTATGAGACACTGTAGTTGAGTTAGTTAATGAAATAAAGTTTGTATATTATTAGTTAAATTGTTCCGCTGCATATTTATGATACCATGTTGAGATGTATTATGTGCTTGTTGGAAGAGTTTTTTATGAGTATGCGGCAGTTGATGCGACCCCCGATTTGTGAACTCGGGTCAGGGGTGTGACAATTTTTATGGTATTAGAGCATAAGTGGATAAATTCTAAGATAAGAAAATCTGACATAGGATGAGTGTGGATGGGTAGATACTAGGATATTAGGACACACATCTATGTTGATTGCATTGTAAGCTATTTTAAAGATTTTTTGTTAAGCCTTTATTATTATGTATGAAAAAGTTACCAAGGATTTATGGTAAAGTTTATTTATAAGGTTTGATACATGGTGGAAGGTTGGGCAATCTAGGAAGCAAGTTATAATTAGTTAGATCTGGATTGAAATTAAGTGCAAGAGGATTGACTATGGAATAATACCATGCATTGTGATTATTTGTTATTTAACTGAATTTGGAAACTTAAAAATTGATATGGAGGTATATTCTAATATTGCTTAATTTTGATATTAATTTTTTAGTGGCAACATAGGATTTATTTACACAAAGTTATTTAAGATTTGGGACAATGAAAAATTTTTATGGTACCCGATTGGAATATTCTTCAAGGTTTGAATCTATATGTAGATTATGAATAAAACTCGTATATAGAAGAAAAATATAATGGGTGATACTGCAAAAAGATTATTTTCTTATTGAAGAATTGATTTTATGTTGGAATCGTGAAGTATTCATCTTAGTGAAATTATTAATAATGTTTTATCACCTTATTTGGATCCAAATAATAAATCTTATTTATGTCTATCGGAGACTGTGGTGTGTAATAAACTTCAATTCAAAATTTGGGCTTATAAGTTGATCTAGGGATCTTCTGCCAATGTTGTTGAAGTTGCTGATGAAATCTAGTTCTGTAAGAAGAATTTAAATTTTTAAGGCTTACATGATATCATAGAAGATTTTTGGTAAATACTAAAAATTTCGATCAAGAAAACTTTAGAAGAGATGATTAAGTCGGTTTTACTCATTTGTATTGATTTAAAGCCTTCTAACTTGGTGGAGCATTAAGAAAATTCTTCTCGTTGCTTTTATTTGTAGGAGTTTGACTTGAAATTCTTTAGTTGAATTTTAAGATTCAATTCATTTTGAATTATAGTAACTAGCTTATATGATGGTTTTGAATGTATCAATTGACTCGAGAATTAATATAGATGGATGTGCTCGAGGTAAATTAGGGAACAAGAATCAAAGGTTCCTTTTTGGACTTTATCTGAAAATTAAAATTTTGGATCTCTTTAGTTCATAATACAAAAACTAGTATGTTGATAAAAAATTATTAGTAAATTCAAAGAATTTAGATGGTTTGAATCATAGTGCGCTATAAAAATGTAGTGGTCTGAAATATTTTTCTAAGTTGGTCAGAAGTATTATCTCTTTGATTCGGCAAGTTTTAATAACAAAAACTTGATATGTTTTTTTGTGTAATAAGATTTCCTTAATAAACGAAAGGAAAATATTTTAATTTTTGGATATTGCTGCACTAATTTAGGTTTTCCAATTTTATGTCATGCTAAGAAAATGCTTAACAACTTGAAACTAGAATTAATGGATCATCGATTTTTAATCTTGGATCTAGAATATTTTGGTATAGACCTCTTTCCTCCTAAATCTGAAGTTTGTACTTTTTTATTTAATATCAACCCTCTATTTGATTGAAAGAGATCGAGGTTATCTATCAACCTTGATGAATATTCTACTGGGGGTGGCTTGGAGTTGTTTATGATCTAATCTTATGATAGATCGATTAATTAAGAGTAGTTGATATTTTGACAAAAAAAACTTAATGTTCTTATTTAGAATTAAGATGTTGTTTTTCATCTATAAGAAAGAGGTTTGATTTACATCATCTCCAAATGAAATCAAGTGTGGAGGTATTGGACCTTATTCTTCTAATAAGATCTAATGATAAAATTGTATTAATAAGTAAAATTATTGAAAACTTGAGGACGAGATTAGAATATGTATCTCTAACTTTTGGAAAGGGCAAGAGAAAAAAATTAAGGATAAATTTTTTAAAGAAGGGGAGATGTGAGGCCCAGCCTCATTAGGCTGGTCTGTTGGCCCAACCCAGCGTTCGAATGTAGCCCGAAGGTCCGTTCGAACTAGAACCAGGGCAGAGCCCTAGTTGAGCATGACAGAGGAGGACAAGTCCTCCCCCTCCTCTAACTTTGCCGGAGGCTAAGAACCCTAGTCTCCGCTCTATATGAGCTCCTCCCCATCCTCCCCCACCGAAAAGCTAGCCCTAATCAAAGCCTGTCACCGGATTTTTTTCTTGAATTCCTCTGCGATGTCGACTGTGTCGTGCCACCGCCATGTCTAAACGCCGTCGGAAACTATGTAAGGCCCCATACATCGTTGATTTACTCATCTCCTCCTTCTTCTGGATTGTTTGGAACTTTGATCCCATCCGGTGATCGTCAGAATTTAGCCGAAAAGGACAAGACCTATTTTTCTCTATTTTGGAGGACCGACCCATGTCTTTCTTCAATTCAACTATTGTGGCCGTGGGTGTTCATCGCCGGGCTCTTTCTCTAATCCCTTATAGGGGCAGGAGACCATGGCCGGAGCTCCGGCCATTGAGATGCTTGATTTCATGGGTTAAGAGCATCGAACCCCTATTTTGGGAGAATTTTTCCTCGCCGCCGGCCACCGATTGCCGTCGGTTGTTCGTCCATAGTGGACGGCTGTAGGTCCGTGACCCTGGGCACCATCTGTAGCCACCCCCTTTCCTTCATCTTTTTTGGTTAGAGAGAGAAGCTTGTTCTCTTTTTTTCTCTTCTTTTCTCTCTCTTTCCCATGCTTTCTCTCTCTTATTTTTCTCTATCTACCTAGACTTTCTTTTTTTACTCTTTCTAGAGTAGTTGGATTCAATAGGAACCCTTTTGTCACGACCCCCGCCCCGTTCCCGGCGGGCCGCCGCGACGGTCCTAGGGTGCGGGTAGGCATAAGGCCACCAGCCACCGCGTAGAACCCTACTACCTATCAATCATCAATAAATCTTGAAAATTTTGGCATGATACATGCACAAAATGATCACCTTTCCTATGGTGACCTGTCAGGATTATCTCATTACATACAACAATGCTACCTGTCAGAGCAGCAATCACATAATCTGTCACATAATAAACCTGGACAATATATAGCAATACATTATCACAGGCACACCACTGATCTGCACACACATATATATATACCTGCTTCCTAATCCATCCATGGTCAACCCATATCCACAACAGGATCTATGACTGTAACTATACACTATATACAATAGAAGGTTTATAATACACCAAAAGGGTATAAACCTCTATCTACATTATACTATACTATACTATGGAGCGGCACAGCAAGCAGGCAACCACTAATCCTGCTCCTCTCTATACAATACCTTTCCTGCAATCAAAAACATCAAACTGGGGAGTGAGTATATAAATACTCAGTGAGTGGAGTAGAGAGTACTATGCACATGAGACAAGATATAATCATGGCTCGAGGTAAAATCTCAAGATCAATAACAAGATGAACATGAACTCAACATAAAGAATATGGAGTAAATCATCAATATCACCACAATCAATATCAACTCATCTGAAGCATATATGGAATAATCAAGTCAACATATATGCTACTCATGAATATGTTCAACAGGTCATAGTACTGAATCATATAAATCAGGTGTCAATAGGCTGAATCATCAACAAGACAGCTATCGGGAGGTGGGTTTTACGCCCCAGGCGAACCAGCAACAACTCCCTACTGCCATATGCATACATCGAATATGACACCACACCAATATGTAAATCATCACTAGACAGCTGTCGGAAGGTGGGTTTTACGCCCCAGGCGAACCAGCAACAACTCCCTACTGTCACATGCATATGCAGGATAAGACACCATACCGATAACATAAATGCTAGACAGCTATCGGGAGGTGGGTTTTACGCCCCAGGCGAACCAGCAACAACTCCCTACTGTCACATGCATATGCAGGATAAGATACCACACTGATCATATAAATGCTGGCCAGTATCCAGAACAGAAATCCATCTCACATCTACATACTAAACGGCACCTCGCGGGAATTCTACATCCGCGGAAAGCCATACTGCACCTCGCGGGGTCTTACTATGCCCGGCGGCAAGCAGAATATAAGTCGTAGGACCGGTCGATCCTACGCCTAGGGCCGTGTCCCCCCTAGGAAGGGACTGGGCTCCGCCCACCCAGAAGGCTACTATGTGCACAAAGGCCGATGTTCAACCCCCATCGACTATAGGTGTCCTGCAGATACTGCCAAGCCATGCATAAATGTCATAATGCACCCTCCCAATACTCTACTAAAAAGGAGTATAATCAAGACTACCACTCACTTGATCATGACCCAATCATAAACTAACATCAGGGTTAGAAGTGAGGGTCAAGGAAGTGCAATACAACTCAATATACCACTAAAAAGGCTCTACAAATCTTTGAAATAGAGAAAATGAAATCAATTTACAAAAGAAATCATTTCATAATTCGGAATCAATTTGATTACTCATCAACCTCTCGTAATTCCTCTCAATGTTCCCTCAAATACATGTACAGAATAATCAAGCATGGAGAATCAAGATTATAGAGGAATCTACTACAATATCAGTCAATATGCACAAGTGGAATCAATTCACACTTGGCGACATTCATGAAAATGAATTAAGAATGCTCATGGTGCAAAGTACATGACTCCCACTCACCTGTCAATCTGGCACAGCCTTGATACGCCTCCAAAAATCTACAGCTGGCAGTGGGGAACTTCTTCCTCTTGTTCCCTAGCTTCTTGCCCAACTGATACATGCATTTATAATATATTTAGTTTTGTATCAAGGGCTATAATCTACGTGCCAATTATAACATAGGGAACTTTAATTGATTCAACTCCCCTGTTCCTTAAATCTTTTCTTTTCTTTCTTCTTTTTCTTTTTAATTAATTAACTCACCATTTATGTGTATTAGGGACTCCTTTGCATGAGTACAAGGTCCCTTTTTGCTTGATCTAGGCTTAATACTCTATTATAGCATGAAATCCCTTATTTTCCACCCGGATGAACAGTAACCCGGACCGACAGCCGGTTACTTCATCCCGGATTTGATCCACTTTTCAGACTTCAAATTTGATGAAATTTTTATCTAACATTCTACACTCATAGAGGATTCCAAAGAGGTAACATGCATTGCTATCGGAGGTCGTTTGACCTCCTAAATAATTTGCCGAAGTTGGGACTTCGACACAGTTTTTCCGTAGTGCCGGAAAAATTTGTCAAAATCCGATTCTTCCTCTTTTAACCGCCTCTACAACCCTTATCCGACCCTTCTAGACTATATCCACCCTTTGTATAGCCTAATGTCATCAAAAGACTAGATAGGGATGGATATTTACCTTTTTCTTTTTGGAAATCGAGGTCCTTGCGTAGAGGGGAAGGAGATCTACACTTTTTCCTTCAGCTGGCAGCGCAACCGGGATCTCCTTCTTCTTCCTTTCTTCCTTTCCTTTCCTCTTCCTTTCTTCCTTTCCTTTCCTCTCCTTCTTTTTCTTCCTCTCTGTCCGTCTGAGACTCCCTCTCGGTTTCCATCCAAAAGCCACAGCAAACCCCCTAATTAAATCACATCAAAATACTATTCACCCTTTGTTTAATATTATTAAATTCCCATTTTGCCCCTAACACTTCAACATATCTACCGTTATGCCATTAACTTTTGATTCCTTCCAATTTTACCCTTACCACTTCAATGCATCTACAACTATGCCATTATCTTTTGATTCTTTCCTATTTTACCCCTTATATTAATTGAAAAGGACTATTCTATCCCTTTTTATATAAAAAAAAATATTTTGGGGTTATTACATCCTCCCCCCCTTATATAAAATTCGTCCTCGAATTTAAAAGAGTAAATTACCTGTCATAGCTGCATTCGATGTCTGTGCCTCCTGTGGATTTACCGTGAACACCCTTCCTTGCCCTCTGCCTACTGGAGCTGACAGTTGAGATGGTCCAGCACTCTGCTGTGATGTTTGTGCTTGACCTCTACCTCTGCCTATAGGCTCCCTACTACTAGGCCTGTCCATCTGCACAGAAGGATAGGATGCCAAAGGCACAAACTGCTGGGTGGCACCCTGCGGGCATTCTCTGACAAAATGACCCGGCTGTCCACATCGTAGCACACTCCCTGACCCATTCTACATCTGCCAGGGTGCTGCTTCCCACATATGCCACATACTGGCCATGATTGGAACCTAGATTCAGTTCTGGCCATAGTGACTGGAGGACGAGGTACTGATGGTAGAAAAGTATCTTGTGATTGACCTCTTTCCCTCCATTTCCTCTTACGTGGGGCAGGTGGAGCTGAGCGTACAGACTGCTCCATCGGGCCCTCCGAGAGATCTACTCCCTCAGATCTATCTTTACTGCTTTGCTCCTTCCCCACACTCATTTTTCTCTGTTCTCTTTCAGCTCTTTCTTCTTTGTTTCTGGTCTCCCACTGTTTTGCTTTATCTATCAGCCTAGACAAGGTGGGACCTCTACTGCCAGTACTGCATTATAAAGCGGAGAAATCAGACCTCGCCTGAATCTTTCTATCCTGGCAGCTTCAGTGGGGATGATGTAAGGAGCATACTTCTCCAATCTAGTGAACTCACGAGCGTACTCAGATACGCTCATTCCGGGCATCTGCTTCAGCCTCTCAAACTGAAGAGCCCGATTTTGCCTCTCAGCCGGAGACAAAAACTCATCCATCACTGCTTGCCTGAACTCTTCCCAGGTTGGAGGATTCCTACTGTACAATCTGTCCTCCATATGCCTCTGGTACTAGTCCCAGGCATCTTCCTTCATTGTAAGCCCTACAAGTTCTATAGCTCTTGCATCAGAACAGGGCAGTCTCCGTATCATCTTTTCAGTCTCCTCCAGAAATCTCTGAGGATCTTCACCTTCTTCCCCCTTAAACTCCGGGGTTCTGAGCCTCAGAAATTCCTGTACAGTAATCCCCTCATCATCTAGAGCCCGCCTGGCCAAACTTCTTGGCACAGGTATAGGAGGTGGGATGGATACTACTGACGGGGCAGGAGATTTCCCCCGAGCAATCTGCTCCCTCAGAGCCTGATTCTCCGCCAGTAACTGTTCCATCAATGCATCTCTACTTCTTACATCTCCTTGATCATCAACCCTCCGTCTATCAGTAGGAGGAGATTTTTCTCTTTGGGGCTCGACATGTGCAGAACCCGCATCCAATGCTATATCTGGCTCCATCCTCCTTCCAGGACGAGCAAGTCCTCTCCTTGGAGGTATTCTTTATATCTCTCTAAAAAAGTCAAAAAGAGAGGATGGTCGTTACACACTGAGTCATGATATATTTTACTGAGTTGTAAATGACTCATAAAATAACATACAGAAAAATCCTATGCTCCATAGTATAATCCTATACTTAATCCTGACTCATCCTATTGCTCTGACAGGACTCTTGTTTAACCTTTGCTCTGATACCATCTCTGTCACGACCCCGCCCCGTTCCCCGGCGGGCCGCCGCGACGGTCCTAGGGTGCGGGTAGGCATAAGGCCACCAGCCACCGCGTAGAACCCTACTACCTATCAATCATCAATAAATCTTGAAAATTTTGGCATGATACATGCACAAAATGATCACCTTTCCTATGGTGACCTGTCAGGATTATCTCATTACATACAACAATGCTACCTGTCAGAGCAGCAATCACATAATCTGTCACATAATAAACCTGGACAATATATAGCAATACATTATCACAGGCACACCACTGATCTGCACACACATATATATATACCTGCTTCCTAATCCATCCATGGTCAACCCATATCCACAACAGGATCTATGACTGTAACTATACACTATATACAATAGAAGGTTTATAATACACCAAAAGGGTATAAACCTCTATCTACATTATACTATACTATACTATGGAGCGGCACAGCTAGCAGACAACCACTAATCCTGCTCCTCTCTATACAATACCTTTCCTGCAATCAAAAACATCAAACTGGGGAGTGAGTATATAAATACTCAGTGAGTGGAGTAGAGAGTACTATGCACATGAGACAAGATATAATCATGGCTCGAGGTAAAATCTCAAGATCAATAACAAGATGAACATGAACTCAACATAAAGAATATGGAGTAAATCATCAATATCACCACAATCAATATCAACTCATCTGAAGCATATATGGAATAATCAAGTCAACATATATGCTACTCATGAATATGTTCAACAGGTCATAGTACTGAATCATATAAATCAGGTGTCAATAGGCTGAATCATCAACAAGACAGCTATCGGGAGGTGGGTTTTACGCCCCAGGCGAACCAGCAACAACTCCCTACTGCATATGCATACATCGAATATGACACCACACCAATATGTAATCATCACTAGACAGCTGTCGGAAGGTGGGTTTTACGCCCCAGGCGAACCAGCAACAACTCCCTACTGTCACATGCATATGCAGGATAAGACACCATACCGATAACATAAATGCTAGACAGCTATCGGGAGGTGGGTTTTACGCCCCAGGCGAACCAGCAACAACTCCCTACTGTCACATGCATATGCAGGATAAGATACCACACTGATCATATAAATGCTGGCCAGTATCCAGAACAGAAATCCATCTCACATCTACATACTAAACGGCACCTCGCGGGAATTCTACATCCGCGGAAAGCCATACTGCACCTCGCGGGGTCTTTACTATGCCCGGCGGCAAGCAGAATATAAGTCGTAGGACCGGTCGATCCTACGCCTAGGGCCGTGTCCCCCCTAGGAAGGGACTGGGCTCCGCCCACCCAGAAGGCTACTATGTGCACAAAGGCCGATGTTCAACCCCCATCGACTATAGGTGTCCTGCAGATACTGCCAAGCCATGCATAAATGTCATAATGCACCCTCCCAATACTCTACTAAAAAGGAGTATAATCAAGACTACCACTCACTTGATCATGACCCAATCATAAACTAACATCAGGGTTAGAAGTGAGGGTCAAGGAAGTGCAATACAACTCAATATACCACTAAAAAGGCTCTACAAATCTTTGAAATAGAGAAAATGAAATCAATTTACAAAAGAAATCATTTCATAATTCGGAATCAATTTGATTACTCATCAACCTCTCGTAATTCCTCTCAATGTTCCCTCAAATACATGTACAGAATAATCAAGCATGGAGAATCAAGATTATAGAGGAATCTACTACAATATCAGTCAATATGCACAAGTGGAATCAATTCACACTTGGCGACATTCATGAAAATGAATTAAGAATGCTCATGGTGCAAAGTACATGACTCCCACTCACCTGTCAATCTGGCACAGCCTTGATACGCCTCCAAAAATCTACAGCTGGCAGTGGGGAACTTCTTCCTCTTGTTCCCTAGCTTCTTGCCCAACTGATACATGCATTTACAATATATTTAGTTTTGTATCAAGGGCTATAATCTACGTGCCAATTATAACATAGGGAACTTTAATTGATTCAACTCCCCTGTTCCCTAAATCTTTTCTTTTCTTTCTTCTTTTTCTTTTTAATTAATTAACTCACCATTTATGTGTATTAGGGACTCCTTTGCATGAGTACAAGGTCCTTTTTGCTTGATCTAGGCTTAATACTCTATTATAGCATGAAATCCCTTATTTTCCACCCGGATGAACAGTAACCCGGACCGACAGCCGGTTACTTCATCCCGGATTTGATCCACTTTTCAGACTTCAAATTTGATGAAATTTTTATCTAACATTCTACACTCATAGAGGATTCCAAAGAGGTAACATGCATTGCTATCGGAGGTCGTTTGACCTCCTAAATAATTCGCCGAAGTTGGGACTTCGACACAGTTTTCCGTAGTGCCGGAAAAATTTGTCAAAATCCGATTCTTCCTCTTTTAACCGCCTCTACAACCCTTATCCGACCCTTCTAGACTATATCCACCCTTTGTATAGCCTAATGTCATCAAAAGACTAGATAGGGATGGATATTTATCTTTTTCTTTTTGGAAATCGAGGTCCTTGCGTAGAGGGGAAGGAGATCTACACTTTTTCCTTCAGCTGGCAGCGCAACCGGGATCTCCTTCTTCTTCCTTTCTTCCTTTCCTTTCCTCTTCCTTTCTTCCTTTCCTTTCCTCTCCTTCTTTTTCTTCCTCTCTGTCCGTCTGAGACTCCCTCTCGGTTTCCATCCAAAAGCCACAGCAAACCCCCTAATTAAATCACATCAAAACACTATTCACCCTTTGTTTAATATTATTAAATTCCCATTTTGCCCCTAACACTTCAACATATCTACCGTTATGCCATTAACTTTGATTCCTTCCAATTTTACCCTTACCACTTCAATGCATCTACAACTATGCCATTATCTTTGATTCTTTCCTATTTTTACCCCCTTATATTAATTGAAAAGGACTATTCTATCCCTTTTTTATATAAAAAAAATATTTTGGGGTTATTACACCTTTACAGTTATTTTGAATTGACCCTGGTGAAGGATCCTGATCAGAGATCATCGGGTGGCATGTCAGTCCCACCTTGGCCCATGCCAAATACTGTTAGATTTGATCATCCCGATCTTTGTTGAACCATGTGTGCTCTACTTCGAGCATGATTCGATAAATTTCACTTTGGTTGGGCCAAGCGGGGTATCAGGTATTTAACTTGATCAGCTTTATGAGGTTGTTGGAATTTAAGTTTTTTTGTAATAATTATGATGAAAATTTTAAGAAAAAAATATAATTTTGGATGTTAGGCTCTAAGAAGAATTTTTGGGATTAATTGGTTCTAATAGTACATGATTTTTCAAAATTCAAATAGTATATTTTTTGAACCAAAGGAAATTACATTCCATTCACAGTGTCCAAGGGGTGTAGTGAAGATAGTTTTGTATCTACCTTTTTTATCGAATTTGCCGGAATCCAGATTTCATATCAAACTTTGAATAAATCCTTCCGATTAAGTTTGCTTATTAGAAATTGGAAATTTTAATCCACTATAGTACTTGTTTGAGAGTTTTATAGTTTATTATTTGCCTAGGGATCTCTTTTTCCCTTTCCATTATATTTCTACCTAAAAGGCAGCATAACTTCATGAGAGAAACTTCTCCTAATTAGTTTCTTTTGAGTAAGAATTTGATTTCTTCCTTACATAGTTCTAACAATTTTTTACTCATCTGAATAGCCTAGCTTTAGTAGAGATTTTTTGTTAATCAAAGTCGGAAATGTAGGGTAGGTTGACTTGATGCTTTTTCAATACCAACAAGCTGAGGGTAGTTATGAAACATATATCTTCTTCAAGTTTGTTTTGTAAGGTTTTTACCCTGTCCTTAAATTTAGGATTAGATAAAGTCATATCTATTCTTGAAATATGTATTTATTATAATAATTCTCTTATAAATCTTTCATTGTATTCTATTGCTTCTTTTAGCTAAGTCAGGCATTGTGCAAAAATTCAAGCATATCCTTCTTGCCTTTGATTTCGGTTACAATCCTTTCTTCAATGATAGTAAAGGGTCTTATTGAAGAAAAAAATAAATTTCCAGGAATAACTACCTCTCTTAGGTTTTTGACTAGCAGAATGATGTTTTCATACGGGCGTTTCTTATACATACTTGAACCTCTGGAATCTTATAGCTTACCTTAAGCTTTCCCTCATTAGCTGCATGAATTTTGTATGTTGATTTCTCAAAGTATTTGAAGAAAATTAACCCTTCTCTTTGACGATTCACATCAACCCGTGAATAAATTAAAAGTTCTATGCTTGAACTTATATCCTTCCTTTATTTTATATTGAATCTCAGAATACTATTTTTGCTTTACAAATCTTTCTATCAAATTTATGAATTCTAACGGCTCTTCTTCTTTATTCGGTAGGATTTTTCCTTTTATTTCTAAGAGCTCATCCATATCTTCCTCTTCTTTTTGGCCTTAATCCTTTATTTCTAAAAGCATTGCCTTTTCCTTTAATATTTGCATTTCCTTTTTCATATGACTTTCTTCTCTTAATGGATCTTCAAAGCTTGCTTTTTTGGCTGTTTTGTTTAACTTATCTTAGTCCTTGGAAAACTTCATCAAGAGAGTTGAAATCTTGCATTTTTTTCAATTTTTTGAGAAATTTTTACCTCTTGATTTTTTGCTAGAGTAAGGAATTTGGTAACTTTGTTTCTTTTTCTTTTGAATCTCTCAAAGAATCAATCATGTCTATGAATTGCTCTTCATTGGATAATGCCAGAATTTAGCTATCACTTGATTGTTCTACACTAGAGTACTCATCAAAACACGAGCATCCTTCTATCATGCTTGATTCATCTTCTATTTCAGCTTTTAGATTATTAATGAGTTTTTCTAGAATTTCTTTCATTTCATCCAAATCTTTTTCTTTGGCTATTTCTTGAATTTTTGTTCTAACATCTTTTCGGTAGTATTTATTAGCATAATATTCTTTTTATTTACATTTTGAAAGAAGTTGAAGTTTTTGTTGTCTTCTTGTTTCCTTTTATTTTCTTTCTTTCATATTTCTTTTATGGTTCTTCAATCTCATTCTTCCAAAATATTTCTTTTTATATATTTTTGGTTTTTCTGGATTTTTTATAATAAGACTTATTTAATTGAAATTCAAATTGATAAGAGAAATCTTCCAATTCTATGACACATAGTGAATATTTGGTACTTTGTAAGTCTATCTAGGTTCCATTTTACTAGGTTCTTCCATTGTCAAGGCTTTCTTGAAATTGCAGGTTTGCATGGGTTGATTTAGGATAATAGTTTTTAATGCTAGTGGCTTGAACTATTTATTATAGGCTGAAATTTTATTTATTTCATCACTAAATATTGCTATCATTCTCCTTTTTTTCGAGTACTCCTAGCTTAACCCAGAACAAGACTATATAAGACAAGCATCAATGCCCGGCCCCAGTTAAGCAAAACACCCTGCCTAACGCATCCTCTTCCTCATTTTCAGAATTTTCTTAGGACCAATAGCTTATAGGATCCTTAATTTTTAAGGATGATATCTCAATAATGAGTTCATTAACTAGTTTATCTGAAAAGGATGTTTTGAATTTAACTTCTAGGTCTAGCTCTTGACATGCAAGCACTGGAGGAACATTTTTTGATGAGGAGGCTTTACTATTATTTTGTGGTACTTTAATTTGCTTAACTTGGGATATTTTCTTGTTGTCTGAAATTTTGTGGCTTACTACTCTATCTTCTTCATTTTTCTCTAGGAGGATGGTTCTTATCTTTTCTATTTATTTTTTCTAATGACCAAAGGGCTATGTTGTAAAACTTTGTTGTTCTAAAAGTTGCTCAAGATGTTCAACTTTAGCATGTTTATTAAATTTTTTTTGAGAATAGCTTCAAAGGGACTAGCTTGCACTCCACCCTCTACTTGTATGGTTTCAAAGTGTGGATGTATAAAGTCTATTTTAGCTCCTCTAGCTATTTCCCATGTATTTGAAAGATATTTGGAATACTTTCAAGATCTCCTTGATAATGATTCTCATAAGTTTATACCGGTTGGAAAAAAAAGATGTTTTTCTTTTCTGTTGTCATCTGCCTATACCATATTTCTTTGATAAATGTTTATTCACATCATAAGTCATGAAGAACCATTTCCTCTTTTCTTTATTGTTTTCGGAGTTGAAGTTTTTCCTTAGCAACTCTTCCTCTAATTCAATCGCATTTATTTCAAAGTGCGTAATAGAAGGTTCATAGCCATCTAGATAGGTAGCATAGGTGATATTTGTGGATCTAGGTTGTTTCCATTCTTTTTCAGTAAGAGATATTGAAGAGGTAGAGAATTGTCCATCTAAATGATTTTTCTAGTGGCCGCGAAGTGTATCCCTACATCCCCATCCAAGATTTCTAAAATTTTCTCAACCTCACTTTCTTGAACCTTTTTTGGTTCTATAACTTGAGACAAATTCCATTTTTTTGGAATAAGTAATTTCCTCCCATTTAAGCTGCTTTAAATTGGGGTGATAAGTTTGTTCTTGAGATTAGCAAGAAAAAGTATAGTTAATCTTTTAGGAGTGGCTCTTTTTGCCCTTGAGGCAATGGTTGTCATTAGTCTATGAGCTTGTTTGGTTCGCTGGAAAAAAAGGAGAAAAGTGTGGTCAACGAAAAAGTAAAGAGATGCTTCTTGTTTGGTTAGATTTTTCAAAAAAGAAAGACAGAAAAGTTGTATTTTCCGTGGAAATATGATTCTCATATTTCATGGAAAAGTCTTTTCCATGAGAAATATAGAAAAGTTACTTTTCTGTGAACCGAAAATCAAAACTTTTTTTATTTTTTCCAAAAAAAGCCCTTCGGCGATCACCGAGCATTAAAGACTTAATTTTTATTAAGGTATAATAAGAATTACACATAACTTTTCTAGGAAAGTGGATGGTCAACCAAAAATCTGTCACTTTTTCAGACGTCCTTTTTTTAGGAATCTGCTTTTCAGAAATTATATTTATACGAGGAAAAATGCTTCCCGAGAACCAAACGAGCCCTATAAGTTATAGCAATATTT